>NW_006921641.1:9711427-9733473 GCF_000298275.1 Orycteropus afer afer
ACTATACACCTGGGAATTCTGATCATTCACATAAACTTATAGGACCATTGTCAGCCAACCCTATACATGGTTTTGGATACACTCCCCATTTCATAGACATACCTAATAGTTCAGCCTATCCTCCCATCTATCCACCTATATACCCATGTTCGCCTTCACTGACAACACAGTACTGTATGTGCAAATATGACTGTTTTTGTAACTGACTTTTTTATTATTTAAAAAAAAATTTCTAGTGTTCCCTCCCCTCCCTGTCCACCCCTGGTAACCAACAAAGAAGGTTTCCTTCCATATATAAACCTTTCCTTGACTTTTTTACTATAATGAACTAATTAATATTTGTCCTCCTGTGATTGACTTATTTCACTCAGCATAATGTCCTCCAAGTTCATCCATGTTATGCAGTGTTTTACAGATTCTATATTATTCTTTAGTGTTTCATAGTATTCCATTGTGTGTATGTACCATAGTTTCGTTATCCATTCTTCTGTTGATGGGCACCTAGGTTGTTCCCATCTTTCTGGTATTGTGAATATGCTGCGGTGAACATAGGTGTGCATGTATCTGTTCTTGTCATGGCTCTCACTTCTACTTACATAAATTTTTTAAATACCACACATAGGTATGTACCCAATAACAGAGTTCAATATACATGAAGCAAAAATTGGTGGGATTAAAAGAAAAATAGACAAATCCACAATTGCAGATGAAGACTTAAACCGAAAAAAAAAGAAAAAAAAAAAAAAAGACTTAAACCGACTTCTTTCCATATTGATAGAAGTATACACAAATCAGGAAAAATATAGAAAGCCTGAACAGCACTATCAAAAACTTTGGCCTAATATTTATAGAACACTCCATTCAGCAATAGCAGATACACATTCTTTTCAAGTACATAAGAAACATCCGCCACAATAGATCATATACTGGGCCATAAAATAAGTCTCAATAAAGGATTAAATCATAGAGAGTGTGTGCTGTGACTACAACAGAATGAAATTAGAAATCAATAACAGATCTCTGGAAAATCCCCAAATATTTGGAAATTAAGAATCACACTTCTAAATAATCCATGGGTCAAGGAAGAAATCACAAGTTAGAAAATATTTTAACTGAGTGAAAATTGAAAACATAACCAAAGCCAAACCCACTGCCATCAAGTCATTTCTGACTCATAGTGACCCTGTAGAACAGAGTAGAACTCCCCCCCCCGCCATGGTGCTTCCAAGGCTGCAAATCTTTACGATAGCAGACTGCCTCATATTTCTCCCATGGAGAGGTGGTGGGTTCAAACCACTGGCCTTTTGGTTAACAGCCCAATATTTAAGCATAGCACCACCAGAGCTCCTTAAATACTCCATGAGTCAAGAAAGAAATCATAAGAGAAATTAGAAAATATTTTGAATGATGAAAACTGAAAACATAGCATATTTGTGAAATGCAACTAATCATGAGAGGAAAATTTTAGCTTTCAATCTTATATTTGAAAAGAAGAAAGGTCTAAAATCAAAGATCTAAGTTTTCATTGAGATCTGAGGTGCTAAGGAGAAAAAACAGAACTCAAAGTAAGTATAGGAATAAAATAAGAGATAAGAGCAGAAATGAATTAAATAGAAAACAGAAAAACAATAGAAAGAATCAATGAAATCAAAAGCTGGTGCTTTGATAAAAATCAATAAAATTGATAAATCTCTAGCTAAACTAGACTGACCCAAAAAAAAGAAAGAAGACATAAAATACCAATATCAGGAATGGCAGAGGGGACAATACCACAGATCCTACCAGAAGTTTTAAAAAAAGAAAAAACACGAAAATCAGGGTAATAAATTCAACAACTTAGATGAAATGGATAAATGTCTTGAAAGATATGTATTACCAAAACTGACTCAACAAGAAACAGAAAATCTGAATAGCTCTCGATATAGCAAATAAATTGAATTTGTAACTAAAAGCCTTGCCAAAAAGAAAACTTTCAGACCAGATAACTTTATTGGTGAATTTTAACAAACATTTAAGGAAGAAGTACCAATCCTGCTCAAACTTCTTCAAAAAATAGAGAAGAGGGAAGACTTCACAAATTCATTTTGAGGCCAGTATTACCTTGATTGGGAGCTCTGGTGGCGTAGTGCCTAAGGCACCTGACTGCTAACCAGAAGGCTGGCAGTTCAAACCCACCTGCCACTCCTCAGAAGGAAGGTTGGGCAATCTACTTCCTTGGTGATACTGCCTCGGAAGCCCAAGGAGAGGTCGCTATGAGTCGGATCTGACTCCACAGCAGTGGTTGTGGTTATTACCCTGATTGGAGACCCTGGGTGGTGCAAACAGGTAACATGCTCAGCTGCTAACCAAAAGGTTGGAAATTCTACCTACAGACATCTCAGAAGAAAAGCCTAAGGGTCTACTTCGAAAAAATCAGCCACTGAAAACCCTATGGAAAAACTGTTCCACTGTGACATGTGGGGTTCCTGTGAGTTGAACTGACTGGACATCACCTGTTTTTTCACCCGCTTACTAGAATGGCTAAAATTTTTTAAAAGATGACAATATCAAGCATTAATGAGGATGTAGAGCAACTAGAACTTCATACTTTTCTGGTAGGGGTATAAAATGATACAACCACTTTGGAAAGCAGTTTAACAATTCCTCATAAATACCACTAATATGTATTTTCCTGACAGGAGCTCTGGTAGCATACGCCTAAGGCACTTGACTGCTAACCAGAAGGCTGGCGGTTCAAACCCACCAGCCACTCCTCAGAAGGAAGATTGGGCAATCTACTTCCATAGTGATAACACCTCGGAAACCCAAAGAGGGGACACTAATGAGTTGAGTCAATGGCAGTGAGTTATGCTTAACAAATATTACAGACTAAAAGTTGCTGATTTTTTTTCTGTCAGCTGGGCATTTTGTCAGGTTAATGTCTGTGGTCCCTTGGGGAGCACGGCCAAGTCCAGGCTGGCTGGGTCAGGATAAACTAGCTGCGTGTTCAGGAAAGATTACCCTGATCAGTGAAGCTGGAAGTGTCTGCCACCACCTGGAGACTAAATCTCTAAATCAGGGCTCACTTTTGGATTCCTCTACTGAAGCACGTTGCTGGGCTAGAGACATTCAGGCTCTACCTCAGATCTGAACAACAGAAAAATAACTGAGCTGGAAGCACCTCGGAATTTTCCGGGACAGTGCCAGAAGGTTAGCATACAGAAAACTCACACCCTCATATATCAGTGGGCATTTCAACAGGAAGAGCTCAGAAGCCGCAGCTTTTTCAGGTGCCTGAATTTAGAAGCTCTGGTGGCATAGCACCTAAGGCATTTGACTGATAATCAGAAGGCTGGGGGTTCAACCCACCAGCCACTCCTCAAAAGGACGACTAGGCAATCTACTTCCATAGAGATACCACCTCGGAAACCCAAGAAGCGGTCACTACTAGTCAGATCCAAGTGGACAGCACAGTGAGTGTGGGGTTCCCCCCCCCCCGAATTTAGGTAGAAAGAAATCTGCACAAAGCAAGGCTGCCACCTTGTGGTTGATTGATGTACTTTTCACCAGAGAAAGTAACTAGGAAAACTGAACAGGCCTGGTGAGGATGAAAGAAAATGTAATTTCAGCATGCTGATCTTAAATGAATTCATTAAATTCACCAAATACAAGCAATAGCAATAAACACACAAAGTAAAATTCAAACGCAGAAGGTTGTAGTGACAGAGAAAGGACCATTTTGAGATACCTGAGAAATTTTTGCTCCACTCTCATCAAAATTCATTTTTGGTTCTTAAAACTAAATAATCTCTTAAACTTAATGAACAAAGTATGAATCTAGGAAAATTGGAATTTGTCAAAAATGAACTGGAATGCATAAAGATTGATGTCTTAGGCCCTAGTGAGCTGAAATGGACTGGCCATTTTGAATCACGACAATCCAATGGTCTACCATGCTGGGAATAACAAATTGAGGAGGAATGGTGTGGCTTTCATCATCCAAAAGAATGTTTCAAGATCTATCCTGAAGTACAATGCTGTCAGTGATTGGATAATATCCATACACCTACAGGGAGGCAACATCACAATAAATGGAGAAAAGACTGAAGTTGTCAAAGATTTCATATGACTTGGTTCCACAATCAACACCAGTGGCAGCAGCAGCTAAGATATCAGACAATGTATTGCACTGGGCAAATCTGCTCCAAAGGATCTCTTTAAAGTGCTGAAAAACGTCTCTTTGAAGTGTGCCTGACCCACACTATGGTATTTTCAATCACCTCATATGCATGTGAAAGCTGGACAATAAATAAGGAAGACCAAAGAGGAGTTGATGCTTTTGAACTATAGTGTTGGCAAAGAATACTGAAAGTACCACAGACTGACAAAAGAACTAACAAATCTATCCTGGAAGAAGTGCAGCGAGAATGTTCCTTGGAAGCAAGAATGGCTAGCCTTCACCTCACCTACTTGGGCCATGTTGTCAGAAGGGACCATTCCCTGGCGAAGGATATCATGCTTGATAAAGCAGAGTCAACAAAAAAGGAGAAGGCCCTCAATAAGATGGATTGACACAGTGGCTGCAACAATGGACTCAAGTATAGCAAGGATTGTGAGGCTGGCACAGAACCAGGCAGTGTTTCGTTCTGTTGCACATAGGGTGACTATGAGTTGGAGCCAACTCGACAGCACCTAACAACAACAACAAAGGAAAGACCAGTTAATATCACTATTATTCAAGTTTAAACATGACCCACTAAAGCCTAAGATGAAGAAATTGAAGATTTTACCAACTTCTGCTGTATGAAATGGACCAAATATGAAATCAAGATATATTATTACTGGTGATTGGAATGTGAAAGCTGGAAACAAGAATCATAGGTAGTTGAAAAATAAGGCCTTGGTGACAGAATTGACGCTGGAGATTACATGATGGAATTTTGCAAGACCAACAACTTATTCATTGCAAATATCTTTTTTCAACAACATCAACAGCAACTCAACATACACGTGGACTTCAGTAGACAGAATACAAAGGAATCATGTCAACTACATCTATCAAAAGATGCAATGAAGAAGCTCAATATCTTCAGTCAAAACTAAGCCAGGAGCTGACTGTGGAACAGACCATCAACTGCTCATATGCAAGTTCAAGCTGAAGCTGAACACAATTAAAACAAGTCCACCAGAGCCAAAATATGACCTTGATTATATCCCACCTGAATTTAGAGACTATCTGAAGAATAGATTTGACACACTGAACACCAATGACCAAAGACCAGACAAGTTGTGGGATGACATCAAGAACATTATACATGAAGAAAGCAAAACATCATTAAAAAGACAGGAAAGGAAGAAAAGACAAAAATAAATGCCAGAAGAGACTGAAACTTGCTCTTGAATGCAGAGTATCTAAAGAAAATGGAAGAAATGACAAGATAAAAGGGCTGACCAGAAGATTTCAAAGTGCAGCTCGAGAAGATAAAGTATCATAATGAAATGTGCAAAGACTCGGAGTTAGAAAACCAAAAGGGAAGAACACGCTCAGCATTTCTCAACCTGCAAGAACTGAAGAAAAAATACAAGCCTCAAGTTGCTATATTGAAGGATCCTATGGGCAAGAAATTGAATGATGCAGGAAGCATCAAAAGATAAAAGGAAAACAGAGTCACTGTACCAAAAAGAACTGGTTGATGCTTAACTATTTCAGAAGGAAGCATATGATCAAGAACTAATGATATTGAAGGAAGTTAAAAAAAAAAAAACTCCAGGAATTGATGGAATATCTACTGAGATGTTTCAACAAATGGGTATCAGTACTAGAGACACTTACCTGTTTATGCCAAGAAATTTGGAAGACAGCTACCTGGCCAACTGACTGGAAGAGATTCATATTTGTACCCACCAAAGAAAGGTGATCCCACAGAATGTGGAAATTATTGAACAATATCATTAATATCACATACAAGTACAATTTTGTTGAAGATAATTAAAAAATCGTTGCAGCAGTATATTGACAAGGAACTTCCAGAAATTCAAGCTGGATATAGAAGAGGATGTGTGGAACAAGGGATATCATTGCTTATGTCAGATGGATCTTGGCTGAAAGCAAAGAATACCAGAAAGATGTTTACTTGTGTTTTATTGGCTATGCAAAAGTATTGTGGATCATAACAAATTACAGATAACATTGTGAATAGTGAGAATCCACAACACTTAATTGTGCTTATGAGGAATCTGTACATAGAACAAGAGGCTGTCATTCAGACAAAGCAAGGGGATACTGCATGGTTTAAAATCAGGATGGGAGTGTGTCAGGGTTTTATCCTTTGACCATACTTATTCATCTGTATACTGAGCAAATAATCCAAGAAACTGGACTATATGACGGAGAATGTAGCATCAAGACTGGAGGAAGACTCATTACAACCTGTGATATGCAGACGACACAATCTCACTTGCTGAAAGTGAAGACGACTTGATGTACTTACTGATGAAGATCAAAGACTGCAGTCTTTAGTACAGATTACACCCCCACATAGAGAAATCAAAAATCTTCACAACTGGACCAATAAGCAGCATCACAGTATGTGGAGAAAAGTTTGAAATTGTCAGAGATTTCATTTTACTTGGATTCACAACCAACACCCATGGAAGGAGCACTCAAGAAATCAGACGTCATATTACACTGGGCAAATCTGCTGCAAAGGACCTTTCTGAAGGGTTAGGAAGAAAAAATGTCACTTTGAAGACTAAGGTGAACCTAACCCAAGGTATAGTATTTCAATTACCTCATAGGTATGTGAAAGCTGGTAATGAATAAGAAAGACCGAAGAACAGTTGATGCCTTTGAATTGTTGTACCAGCAAAGAATACTGAAAATACCATGCAGTGCCAGAAAAACAAACCAATCTGTCCTGAAGAAGAGCAGTCAGAATGTTCCTTAGAAGTGAGAATGGCCAGACTTCACCTCACCAACTCTGGTCACGTTGTCAGAAGCAATCATTCCCTGGAGAAGGATGTAATGCTTGGTAGAGGGTCAGAGAAAAAGTGGAAGACCCTCAACAAGATGGATTGACACAGTGGGTGCAACAATGGGCTCAGGCACAGCAAGGATTGCGAGGACGGCACAGGACCAGGCAGTGTTTTGTTCTGTTGTACACAGGGTCACCATGAGTCAGAGCCAAATCAATGGCACCTAACAACAAACTAAATTATGAACCTCAGTTGCAAGGTGTCCCAGTTGCAAGCTTCTCGAACATACCTACTAATAATCTACTTGCCACTCCCTTTTTTCCTTCTTTTTTCCTAGGTCAAATGTACTCAAGTCCTGAAATTTCTCTGATCCCTGGTTGGGAATGGATCAATCCCTCCTTTCTCCTGCCTTCTACAGGGCTCCACTTACGGAAATAAATGGCATTTACTTAATCCCATCTCATCTTATAATGAGTGGCTTCACTGTATCTCCCTACTCACGTGCCTCCCTAACGTGTAAGTGCCATAGCCCCACAAGAAGCATCCAGCTGTGCTTGTCTAGAAGTGTGTTCTATTTACATGGGCCCCTGGATCCCCACTCTTTCCTCTATCCTATTGAACTGAAGGTCTAAACATACAAAATCATTTATGAGGGTAGGGTTTGGTAAATATTTTGAGTAAGAATTTTATCTACTTTGCCTAAAGCAGGATGTTCTGATACATATACTTCTACAGGAGCAACTAGGTAATTTCTTCTAACGTTAAGTATCCCAATCTAAGGCAGTAAACTCTACTCTGTCGCATAGGGTCATTATGAGCTGGAACAGATTTAAAAGCAGTGGGTTGGTTGGTTTGTTAAAGGAGGCAAAAGAACCACATTTTCCCTATTAAAAATAACAAATATTCCTAACTTATGAGAAATTTTCATATGAAATAAATCCTCTTAATCTATTGGTTTATTGCAGTATCAATAAAAATTCGCATAGATCTTAAAAGCTTGCAAGCAGCCATCTAGATGCAACGGTGGTCTCTTCTCGTCCAGAGCAAAGAAGAATGAAGAAAACCAAAGACACATGGAAACAATTAGTCCAAGGCACTGGTATACCATGTGATCCTCAGCCTATACATCTATGAGACCAGAACTAGATGGAGCCTGGCTACCACTGTCAACCACTCAGAGAGGGATCTATGTAGGAGATCCTGGATAGAGTGGGAGAAAAATGTGGAACAAAATCAAATCATAAAAAGAAAAAAAAGGGGAAGGGGGACACAAGGTTTGCTGGTCTGATACAGCCTGGTGAAACACAAGACTATGGCCCCTAGCTGCCCTATTTACAAGAGCCAAAACTTGGAAACAACCTAGATGTCCAACAACTGAGGAATGGATAACCAAACTTTGGTACATTCACACAATGGAATACTATGCAACGCTAAAGAATAATGTAGAATCTGCAAAACACCGCATAACGTGGATGAACTTGGAGGACATTATGCTGAGTGAAATAAGTCAGTCACAAAAGGACAAATATGGTATTAGTCCGTTATTGTAAAAATTAAGGAAAGGTTTATCTATTGAAGGAAAATTTCTTTGTTGGTTACCAGGGGTGGGAGGGGAGGGGAGGGACTGCCGTTAGACAGATAGTGATAAATATTGATTTGGGTGAAAAGAAGGGCAACGTACCAAATGTGAATGACCAATATGACAGCAATGAGGATGAGAAAGACTGAGCTACATGGGAGGTACAGACAACAAATATGAACCCTTTTGCATATACAGGACTGAGTTCTCAGTGAAGGTAAACATGGGTATATGGATGGATAGATAGGTGGACAGGCTAAACGATTAGCTATGTCTATGAAGGAAGGAGTGTATCCAGGATCATATATAGGGTTGGCAGACAATGGTCCTATAAGTTTATGTGAATGATCAGAATCCCCAGGAGTATAGTACAACTGACAAGGGGCTAGCTTATGGTCACTGCTTGGTCACAGCCAGCTACCCACAGCGACTGAGTAGCTGATCCTGAGGGCTTGGGACCATGGTCACAGGGGACATCAAACTCAATTGGCATAACATACTATACAAAACATTGTTCCACCTCCTACTTTCGTGAGTAGCGACTGGGATCTTAAAAGCTAGCAAGCTGCCATCTAGATGTAACGATGGGTCTCTCCTCGTCAAGAGCAAAAAAGAAAGCAGAAAACCAAAATTAATGGAAACAATCAGTCCCCACGACTGGTACACCATCCGATCTGCAACCTATACAAGTATGAGACCAGAAGAACTAGATGGTGCCCGGCTACCACTGTCATCCACTTGGAAGGGATGTAGGAGATCCTGGATAGAGAGGGAGAACAATGTGGAACAAAACTCAAAATCATTTGGAGGGGGGGAAAAAAAAGGGGGATGGTTGGGACCAGGTTTGCTGGTCCAATAGAGCCTGGTGGAACCACTGAGACTATGGCCCCTAGCTACCCTTCAGGTCTGGAATTGAACCCACACCTGTGGTTTCCAGCCAAACAAAGTACAGGCATGTGAGTTGAACATTTACCTCAAGTAGACACACGCCCTAGAGAGAACAATCATGGGAGAAGGAAGGGCAGCTTATGCACAGGGAGACAGCTCAGGGGGCAGGAGACTATGGAGGGATGGACACTGGGAAGTGGTACCATGGGGAGGAAGTTGGAGGGGAGCTGTTGCATTGTGGTAAACTGTGGTCAATGACATGAGACAAAGTATACGTGAACTACTGTATTGAGAGTGAATTTGCTCTGTAAATCTTCACCCAAATCACAATAAAAAATAAAAAAAACAACAACAACAAACTAAGTAACATATATATCTAAATAAATAACCTGGCAAAGTCACATATATAAAAGACTTTGCCAATGTTTAGCTGAATGTAACTGTTTCCTGGGTGTAGCCATATTGTGGTGGTGCCCAGGTCACCAGCAAGCTGATCATTAGGAGAGCACACCCTCTCCAGCAGTCTTAGGTGGGGGTCTAAGGAGATCTGAAACAAATTCCAATCATAGCAACTGCCCTGCTGACAAAAGAATGGTCAGTATGAGTGAGAGGGTCTCTAGCAACATCAGCTGTGAGGAAGCCAAGAATTCCAATCTCTTCTGTCTAGACTACACAGTCCATCATGCTAGCTAGTAAATTTTCCAATTCATTTCTCTTCTTCCAATTCCACACTCTGGTTCAAAAATAAAACAATCTTCCAGTTATAAAATGGGTTTACCATGTGACATTCCTGTGTAGGAAGGAGACAGGTCACCACTCAACATGAACACCTGCTTCACTCAAGGTATATTTTTCATCGTAAACATACTGTATACGTATCACTTTCTCTTGTAAGCCTGGTTAATGATTCACTCCATGAAATTGCTTCAGAACTAGAGACAAGGACAAAATTAAGTTCCTGAACCTGAGAAGTGTTGGCCCAGCTTTGGAACATCATGACCACAGAAAAGTTCAGGGTCAGCCAGGGGAACTGCCACATGTTCCTAAGTGGAGTGATTGCCTGTGCCAGGCAACTGTGTGTCCACTCTCTCCCCCACCAGCCTGAGGTCCAGGAAGAATCTAACAAGAAAAAAATTAAACTGCAACAGGGCCAAAGGCAAGCCTTTAACAAAATGCTCTCATGCTGTATTTCCATTAGAAGATACTTTTTAAACTTCAGCACCCAAATAGTGTCATTATTTCCTCCCACATTTAAACAACTGAAGGAGCTCTGGTGGCACAGTGCCTAAGGCATTTGACTGCTAACAAGAAGGTTGGTGGTTCAAACCTACCAGCCACTCTGCAGAAAGAAGACTGGGCAATCCATTTCCTTAAAGATTTACCACTTCAGAAATCCAAAGGGGGTCATTGTAAGTCAGAATCCACTTGATGGCAGTGAGTTTGGTTTTTGAACAATTGAGGCATTATTACTTAGAAAATACACCAGGCAATTTCTAAAGCAGTGCTTTTCAAGGTTTGGGTTTTTGCCACCTGGTATTTCTCAGCTCCTTCAGTGCTACGTAATAAACTACATGCAAGCAAACTTCACTTTGTACTGCCATGTACACACTGATTTATTGCTGTTCATTTCACAGATTATTTTTATGTTTCAAATTATCCACACATACATGAAAACCTGTTAAACACTACTGATGAGCACTATCAATCTAGTTTTCTCACACCGAGTCAGCTCACACTGTACGGAAGGAGCACTACCCATCCTGTACTTCCCAGTTTGCTCAGTTTGAATGATGTCTGCTTATCTGTTTACACTCCTGTGGCCTCACATACTGCCACTGTTTTGTGCTCTGGTATACAATTTTGACCCCTAATGGGTTAGTATGAACGATAGTGCAGAGGTACCACAAAAGTCGAGACCATGTAGATTAAAAGAACAAATTTATGCTCAAGCCTTCAAGAAAAGGATCAACAATAATGCTATCAAATTTGAAATCAACAATAGGAAGATCAACAGAAAAAGAGTAAACACATAGAAGTTGAACAACACCCTCCTTAAGACTGGGTAAGAGAAGAAATAAAATTTGAAATTGAAAAATTCTTTGAATCAAATGAGAATGAAAACACAGCATACCAAAATCTTTAGGACACAACAAAAGCAGTGATCAGAGGCCAATTTATAGCAATAAATACATCAAAAAAGAAAGAGCCAAAACCAACATCTCCAACAATTGGAAAAAGAACAGCAAGAAAAGTCTACAGTCACCAGAAGAAAGGAAATAATCAAGATTCAAGCAGAAATCAATGAAACAGAAAACAGAAGGGCTATAGAAAAAATCAACAAGACCTGAAGTTGGTTTTCGGAAAAGATCAAAAAAATTGACAAACCACTGGCAAATTTAACAAAGGAAAAGAGGGAGAGAATACAAACAACGTGAATAAGAAAGGAAATGAGTGACATCATAACAGAACCAACTGAAATAAAAAGGATAATATCAGGATACTATGAAGAATTGTACTCCAACAAATTTGAAAATCTGGAAGAAATCGACAAATTTCTAGAAACACATCACTTACCTCAACTAACACATATTGATGTGGAAAAGTTGAACAGACCCATCACAAAAGAGGAAGTTGAACAGGTCATCAAAAAATTACCATCAAAAAAAGTCCTGGCCCAGAGGGTTTCACCAGAGAATTCTACCAAACATTTAGAGAAGAACTGACACAATTCCTACTCAAACTGTTCCAAAACATAGAAAAGGAAGGGATCCTCCCTAACTCATTTTATGAAGCAACCATAACCTTGACATCAAAAACAGGCAAAGACATCACTCAAAAGGAAGACTACAGACCAATGTCCCTCATGAATAAAGATGCAAAAATCTTCAACAAAATCCTAGTCAAGAGACTGCAATAACGTATCAAGAAAATCGTTCATTATGACCAAGTGGGGTTCAATCAGTTATGCACAGATGGTGCAACATTAGAAAAACAATCCAATCAATGTTATCCACCCCATAAATAAAACAAAGAAGAGCCACATGATCATATCAATTGATGCAGAAAGGCATTTGATAAAATCCAACACCCATTCCAGATCAAAACTATCAGCAAATTAGGAATAGGAGGGACATTCCTTAACATAATAAAGGGCATCTAGGCAAAACCAACAGCCAACATTATACTCAATGGAGAGAGACTGAAACTATTCCCCGGGTGAACAGGAACCAGACAAGGATATCCTCTATCACCACTTCTAATCAACATTGTACTGGAATTCCTAGCCAGGGCCATAAGGCAAGAAAGGGAAATCAAAGGCATCCAAATTGGTAAGGAAGAAGTCAAACTATCCCTATTTGCTGATGGTATGATCCTATACCTAAAAAACCCAAGAGACTCAGTCAAAAACCTACTGGAACTAATAGAGAGATTTAGCATTGTGGCAGGATACAAGATCAACATCCAAAAATCAGTTGGATTCCTCTACACCAGCAAAGAGACTGCTGAAAAAGAAATAAGGAAATCAATACCGTTCTCAATAGCTACCAAAAAAAAATAAAATACTTGGAAATCAATCTTACCCGGTACACAAGAGACCTGTACAAAGAAAAGTATAAAAAACTACTTTAAGAAACCATAAGAGATCTACATAAATGGAAGAATATCCTATGCTCATGGATAGGAAGATTGAACATTGTGAAAATGTCAATTCTACCCAAAGCAATCTATACATTCAATGCAATCCCAATCCAGATCCCATCAACATTTTTCAAGGATACGGAAAAACCAATCACTAACTTTATATGGAAAGGAAAGAGACCTCAGATAAGCAAAGAAGTACTGAAGAAGAAGAACAAAGTAGGAGGTCTCACACTGCCAGATCTCAAAACCTACTATAGAGCCACAGTAGTTAAAACTGTGTGGTATTGGTAAAATGGCAGACACATAGACCAATGGAATAGAGTTGAGAATCCAGAAATAGATCCATTGACCTATGGCCCACTGATCTTCAACAAAGGGCCAAAAGCCATTAAATGAGGAAGAGAATGTTTAATAAATGGTGCTAGCAAAACTGGATAATCATTTGCAGAAAAATGAAACAAGATCTGCACCTCACATCATAAACAAAAACTAACTCCAGATAGAACAAAGACTTCAATGTGAAACCTAAAACTATAGAGTTCCTCAAGGAAAATCTAAGGGCAAATTTAGGGGTCCTAATATATGTCATAAATAGACTTCCAAACATAACCCAAAACGCACAAACAGCAGAAGAGAAACTAGATGAATGGGACCTTCTACAAATTAAATTTTTATGTGCTTCCAAAGACTTCTCCAAAAGAGTCAAAAGAGAACCTACAGACTGGGAAAAAATATTTGGTAATAACATATCTGACAAGGGAGTTATCTCTAGAATTTATAGAACACTTCAACACCTCAATAACAAAAAGACAAACAATCCAATTAAAAAATGGGCAAAAAACATGAATAGACACCTCAGCAAGGAGGATATTCAAGTGGCCAACAAACATATGAAGAAATGCTCATGATCATGAGCTATTAGAGAGATGCAAATCAAAACAACAATGAGGTACCATCTTGCTCCAGCACTAGTAGCTAAGTTCAACAAGACAGAAAATAAGAAATGCTGGCGAGGTTGTGGAGAGATTGGGACACTCATACACTGCTGCTGGGACTGTAAAATGATACAACCACTGTGGAAAGCGGTATGGTGAATCCTTAAAAAGTTGGGATTAGAAATACCATTTGACCTAGCCATTCCATTACTAGGTATATATCCTAAAGAAGTGAAAGCCATGACAAGAACAGACATACGCACACCCATGTTCATCACAGCACTATTTACAATAGCCAAAAGATGAAAACAACCTAGGTGTCCATCAACTGAGGAATGGATAACCAAACTATGGTACATACACACAATGGAATACTATGCAACCCTAAAAAATAAGCTAGAATCTGCAAAACACCGTATAATGTGGATGAACTTGGAGGACATTATGCTGAGTGAAGTAAGTCAATCACAGAAGGACAAATATTGTATTAGTTTGTTATTGTAAAAGTTAAGGAAAGATTTATCTATGGAAGGAAATTTTCTTTTGTTGGTTACCAGGAGTAGGGGGAGAAGGGAGGGAATACTGTTATATAGGTAGAGATAAGTACTGATTTGGGTGAAGACAAGAGCAATGTACCAAATGTGAGTTATCAACATGTTGGCAATGAGGAAGAGGAAGACTGAGCTACATGGGAGGTACAGACAACAAAGATGAACTCTTTTGCACATACAGTACTGTGTCATCAGTGAAGGCAAACATGGGTAGACGGGTAGAGTAATAGGTGGACAGGCTGAACTATTAGGTATAACTATGAAGTGGGGTGTGTATCCAAGGCCATGTATAGGGTTGGCAGACAATGGCCCTGTAAGAGTTGCTGTATGATCTGAATTCCCAGGTGTATAATAGAGCTGACAAGGGACAAGGCTGTAGTCAGTTCTTGGTCATAGCCAGCTACCCAGAGGGACGAAGTAGTTGAACCTGTGGGCTCAGGACCATAGTCACAGGGGACATCAAGCTCAACTGGCGTAACATACTACACAAAACATTATCCCACCTCCTACTTTGGCGAGTAGTGACAGGGATCTGAAAAGCTTGCAAGCAGCCATCTAAATGCAATGATGGGTCTCTTCTTGTCCAGAGCAAAGAATGAAGAAAACCAAAGATTCATGGAAAGAATCAGTCCTAGCAACTGGTAAACCATGCAATCTGCAGCCTATATGACTATGTACCAGAACTAGATGGTGCCCAGCTACCACTGTCAAGCACTCGGAGGGAGATCTATATAGGAAATCCTGGATATAGAGGGAGAACAATGTGGAACAAAACTCAAAATCATTTAGGAATTAAAAGGGGGGGGGGTGGACGACCAGGTTTGCTGGTCTAATAGAGCCTGGTGGAACCACTGAGACTATGGCTCCTAGCTGCACTGCAGGGTTGGAATTGAACCCACACCTGTGGCTTCCAGCCAAAAAGACAGGCATATGAGGTGAACATTTACCTGAGGTAGATACACTCCTTGGAGAGAACAATCATGGGAGAAAGAAGGGCTGTTTATGCACACAGAGACAGCTCAGGGGGCAGGGTACATGGAGGGATGGACACAGGGAAGAGGTGACTGGCGGGAGGAAGTGGGAGGGGAGCTGTTGCACTGTGGTGAATTGTAGTCAATTTCATGAGACAAAGTGTATGTGAACTGCTGTATGAATTTGCATTGTAAATTTTCACCCAAATCACAATGAAAAAAAAAAAGGATCAACAAATGGTTACATGAAGGCCATCACAGGGCTGACCAGGAACGCCATAATTACAACTGACAAAACCACAGCTTTAGGACGTCATGAATTCAGTTTTGAAGCCAAGAGAAATGCAATGTCGATTCCTCCTACCTCACACTCTTGGTGCCCCTGGGTTTCTCCTTTCCTTTCTTACTCCAATACTGGAGGTACCAAGCTAAGATGGTCTTCTGTTTACATTCATTCTCATCTTGTGATTTTAATGCCACATATATGTTAATATCAAACCTCTCTTGACCTCTCCCGCATGTCAACCATGTTCCCCGTCTCCCTTCCCAAACCTCCTCCACCCAACAGCACTGTTCTGGCAAAAACACACGTGGGAGTCCTACCTTTTTCCCATACCTCACATCCAGTCTGGCAGGCAATCACCATTGGCTTTAACTTCTGAAAAATTCCAGAAAGAAACAAACCAAGTCTCACCAACTCCACCACTACCCTAGTGTAAATCACATCTCTCACCTGGATTACTGCAAAAGCATCTACCTTTTTCTGCCTGTTCAGCTAGTCCTTCACTCAGGCAGCTAGGGTGATGCTTCAAAGTCAAACTATGGCACTCTTGGCTCCACCACTGCAATAAGAATCTATTTCATTCAAGAGCATAAGCCTATACAAGGCCTCATGAAACTGGCTTATGACCTCTGATCTGCTCTTCTGATGGCTTTTCCCTTTCTTGCTGTTCCAATAACACCGAGTACCTTGCTGTTTCCTGAAGACACCTGGCACATGTGGGCTTTAGGGCCTTTGCTCAAGCTGTTTCCCATGTCTAGAACACTCTCCCCAGACACCCACTTAACTAAATCCCTTACCTAAAAACAATTTTTTTTAAAAAATCACTGCCATCAAGTCGATACTGACTCATAGCAACCCCCTTTGGGTTTCCAAGGTACTAGATCTTTACGGAAGTTGATTGCCCAGTCTTCCTTCCACAGAGTGGCTGGTGGGTTTGAACTGCCAACCTTCTGGTTAGCAGTCAAATGCCTTAGGCACTACACCACACCTACTCCTAGTCTAGTTCAGGATCTCCTTCTCTAAATAAGGTCTACCCTGATTATACATTTCAATCTGCATGTCCCCACACCAACCTCCTTATGTTACTTTTTTCCTATTACCCCCACCTATCAATCATTCTCAATCTATATGCTGAGCAAATAATCCGAGAAGCTGGACTATATGAAGAAAAATGTGGTATCAGGATTGGAGGAAGAATCATTAACAACCTGAGATATGCAGATGATACAACTTTGCTTGCTGAAAATGAGGATGACTTAAGGCACCTACTGATGAAGGTTGAAGAATACAGTCTGCAGTATGGATTACATCTCAACATAAAGAAAACAAAAATCCTCACAACTGGACCAATGAGCAGCATCACAATAAATGGAGAGAAGATTGAGGTTGTCAAGGAATTCACGTTGCTTGGTTCTACAATCGATGCCAACGGAAGCAGCAGTCAGGACATTAGACGACGTGTAGCGTTGGGGAAGTCAACTGCGAAGGAACTGTTTCAAGTGCTGAGGAGCAAGGATATCTCCTTGAGGACTAAGGTGTGCCTGACACAAGCCATGATATTTCCAATCGCCCGGTATGCATGTGAGAGCTGGACAATGAATAAGGAAGACCGAAGAAGAGTTGATGCTTTTGAGTTGTGGTGCTGGCGAAGAATGCTGAAAATACCATGGACTGCTAAAAGAACTAACAGATCTGTTCCAGAGGAAGTGCAGCCAGAATGCTCCTTGGAAGCAAGAATGGCCAGACTTCGTCTCACCTATTTTGGTCATGTTGTAAGAAGGGACCATTCCCTGGAGAAGGATGTCATGCTTGGTAGGGTGGAGGGTCAACGAAAGAGGGGGAGGCCTTCAACGAGATGGATTGATACAGTGGCTGTGATGATGGGCTCAAGTATAGCAGGGATTGTGGGGCTGGTGCAGCATCGGGCAGTGTTTCGTTCTGCTGTGCATGGGGTCGCTATGAGTCGGAAACGACCCGACGGCACTTAACAACAACAACAACAACAACAATCTATCATTCTACACTGAAACCTGAAAGCCAGAACCAGACAGGATTGCCTTGTTTTCCTGGGTCTCACAAGTTATACATTGTATTTATAGTCTACAACCCCCTGGTAGAATGCTAGCTCAAGGGCAGGGATCTTACTTTGCTGTTGTTCAGAGAAATATACCAAGCAACTAAAATAAGCCATGGCATTTTTGTTACTGTAAATGTTTAAATATGTTACATGAATGTGGATCAATATTTGTTAATAAATATTCATTAAGTGAATGAACACAGAATATAGAGAATTAACCTCTATAGGAATTAGGCTCTAACCCTCTAAAGCACCAGAGCACCTAATGTTCATGCACAACAAGGTTCCATTTCTGACCACTACTGCTGAACACCTTAGCACTACAGCTTCAAAAGTCCCCAAACCATAGCCTTGACATTTACTCATGTATTTGACATCTACTGATACATTCGATAGGCGCTCTGGTAGCATAGTGCCTAAGGCACTTTACTACTAACCAGAAGGCTGGCAGTTCAAACCCACCAGCCATTCCTTGGAAGGAAGGCTGGGCTGGGCAATCTACTTCCGTAGTGATACTGCCTTGGAAACCCAAGGAGGGGTTGCTATGAGTTGGGTCCAACTCCATGGCACCTAACAACAATACTTTCAATACATTCAACTATTCTCAAAGAATTTACAAATTTTCAAGTTAATCTCAAATACCTCCATCTAGTATTCCTGCCAAAAATATTTAACCTGAATCTAATCATACAGAAACAACACGACAAATCCAGACTGTGGAACATTTTACAAGACAACCTATATAGACTTATTTAAATATCAAAATCATGACAGAAACACAAGGATGAGGGGAAATATTCCAGATTAATACAGGTTAAAGCACTACGAAAACCCAAAAACAATGTGTGATCCTTGATTTATGGATGGAGGTTTGAAATTTTTCAAAATAAAAAATTAGAAAAAAAAAATCACAAGGGAACAAGAAGAAACCAAAAACCTTTCCCTCCACATACACCCAAAATTTTGGCAACAAAGTACCTTGAAAGCAGAAAGTTATTTTTCATAAAAAGCCTCTGAATTTCACTCTGGACTTCTCTAAACCAAAAAACACTTTGTAAGCAATTACTATGTATGTGTCACTATTTGCATCATTAAGTGGGCTCAGATTTAAGTGCAATCTGATTCAAAAACTCAGGTGCTAGTTGACCACAAAACAGGATAGAATATATTAACATGCACCTCCTTTACTGTCTCTTCAGCCCTGGATTGTGAAGTCACAACTCAGCACAGTGAGACTGCATCAAGAACAACCAGCTTTCATCTGGTTATAGGTGAAGACAAAATTCTTGGTTCTTTCAGTTTGTTACAAATCCTGAGTTACTCTAAGGTTATCAACAAGCCTTGAAAGCATGTTACTAGTGAAACTGAGTTAAAGAAACTCTCCTAACACAAGCCCAAACATGTGGCTATATTCCTCTACATATATCACAGGACAAACACTGGGTCAAGATGAATATTTATTCACTTTACAAAGATAATGATATTAAATTGTCATAAACAGCTCCATTTATAGACAAATATAACTGTACATTATACCAGTAGCTGGCTCAAACTTGCTTTCCCAAGATGCTTCTCTCTATAGCTCCAGTTCTTAACAGAAAACAACAATCTGTTCTGCCACTGATGTTAAACATTCCCTAAAAGATAACGGTTTTGTGTTTTACATATTCACAGATGGGGGGTGGGGAGCCCATCTGCCCAGCCCTTCCAAAAGTTGAGCTTCCATCTGCATGTCCCCTAGTGAGCATTAAACAAATACTGGCTCATTTAAAAATTAAAAAAAGAAAATTACTGATAATCTGAAAAGCCTTTTGTAGCACACCAAAATACTTGTTTATACACACATAAAAAATCTTGAGTCAGATTTATTTTAAAGGTAACCAGATACCCTAACACTGCCAAGAGTGGGTAATGAAAAGGAAGGAAAACATTAAATTACTGAATTATAAAAATATTTTCTTTGGAAAAAAATTCCAATAAGATTATCATTAATATCTAAAACTAAAGCGAAAAAAATAAAGAACTGTTCTTTGATCCATTAGTATTTTAAATACAAATGAAAACCTCTTGAAAAGCAGCAATAACTGAATTTTATAGAAAGGTGCAGGTCACGTGCCCTTCTACTCTATGTACAATGATGAGTCTCTACCAGGAATTCTCAGTCGAGAAAAACTCTTAATATGGCTAGATCTTTAGTTTTTAAATTACCATAATTTTGTTGTTTTAAAAAAATATTTCACATGACAGCTTAAAAAATAAGTGGTTTTTGGGAAGTACTCCAAATATTCAATCTGACTCAGGTCAGATTACCACAGTTAAATAGACAAGCTAGCGATACACTGGTGATTTTTTTAAAAAATCTTTTTCACTCCAGCTTTTTTTAGTTATCCCCTCCTTTTTATGAAAATGTACCAAATTAAAAAAAATTAGTGCTATATCACATCTTTATTTGATGAAAGATACCAACCTGAGACAAGAGCTGACTCCTTCAGGACAATCCAGTTCTTGAACCCCTACAGGAAATTTCTGTAATCTTCACTTAAGCCAATTCTTGATATAATCGATCATATACTAGGATATTATGTTATAAAAATATACGATATATTGGACACTCACGTCAGTACATTCCAGAAATGTGTCTATTTACTGTGTAAAGTTTATTAACATTTGAATGAAACACTCTTATTTACACAGTTATGTCTGGGGTGATCAGGACAGCGAGGTGGCATGAAACCACCATTACGGATTTGGAAATGTGCAACGGTCCTTGGCAGCCTGTCACAGAGACAACCCTCCCCAGGAGAATGCGGTGGCACTGGGCAAGGTGAGCCAGAGCTGATGCAGTCCGACTGGCCTACTCTTCTGTCTTCACTCCTCTTCACTCTCATTTTCAGGATCTAAATCAGAATCTCCATTTAATTCTTTTTCAATAGTCACGTCTCTGTCCTCACCATTTTCCTCCTCATCTTTTTCTTCACTATCTTCATCTTCCTCTTCATTCTCTTCATTAACATCTTCATCTTTCTCACTTTCTTTCTCTTCCTCATCTTCATCCCAATTATCCTGGTAGAAATATTAAGCAAAGTATTCATGAAGGTATCTTTCTTACACAGCATAGGAATATAAAGACAGGTTTTGTACCAGGAAACAAATTACTCACATCAGAATCCTTCTCTGCTATTTCATCATCTGATTCCTCTTCAGAAGATTCTATAGGGATGGGGAAAAACATGAGGCTTTAATTTTGTGAACAAAGCAGAGGGCAGAGCACTAAAAAAAGAAACAGAACCAGACTCCTGAATTTTAGAAATATCATTTCCAGCTATCATGCCTCTAAGTAATATTAAGCTAATACTCTTATCTACATAAAAGCACATTTATTATACTAATTCTTCAAGATCTCACTGAAAGGACTATGTACCAAAACTCTCAAAAAATCTCATCGCAAAAACTAAGCCATTTCTGGGTCACTACAAGGACCCAGTTGGTGAGGGAAAAAAATCTACAGAAAAACGCTGGCTTTTAAATGTAGAAGAAACAGAAGAATTTAATGATATTTTTAACACATAATGAAAGTATTGATTGCAGGAAGAACATCAATTGGTACTGAAACTGTTAGATGAGCGACTGTGGGAAACAAAAAACATTCAAATGTGCCAAAATAACATAGCCGGATTATTTTATATGCACTGTAATAGAAATGATTTACAGCCGAGAAAAAAGGGTTGTTACCAATGTTACTTTAGCATCAAGAATGGAGGGACAAGCACAATGTGGCTCTTGGGGTGATACGATATGAAAACACATGAGCAGTGATGCATTATTTTTAAATGATCGACTTAAAATTTAATCAAACCTTTAGAATTGATTTCTAGTTGAGAGAAAGTATAGTTTAGAGGAACAAACTAAATGACATCAAGCGAAAGCAATGAGATAAATCATACAGTGGGATAGTGAACAGAACTAGCCGCTCGCTTAGTCTCTTCGCCAAGTCCATATCACGAAAAAAGGGGCTTTAAAGACTTAACAGATAAACCCAGAAACAGATCCATCAACCTATAACCAGCTTATCTTTGACAAAGGTCCAAAATCCATTAAATGGGGAAGAGAATGTTTGTTTAATAAATGGTGCTGGCAAAACTGGAGATCCATTTGCAGAAAAATGA
>NW_006921641.1:9734018-9734665 GCF_000298275.1 Orycteropus afer afer
GGGACTGTAAAATGGTACAACCATTGTGGAAAGCAGTATGGCGATTCCTTCAAAAGTTGGAAATAGAAATACCATTTGACCCAGCCATTCCGTTATTAGGTATATATCCTGAAGAAGTGAGAGTCATGACAAGAACAGACATATGCACACCCATGTTCATCGCAGCACTGTTTACAATAGCCAAAAGATGAAAACAACCGAGGTGTCTTTCAACTGAGGAATGGATAACCAAACTATGGTACATACACACAATGGAATACTATGCCACGCTAAAGAATAATGTAGAATCTGCAAAACAGTGTATAACGTGGATGAACTTGGAGGACATTATGCTGAGTGAAATAAGTCAATCACAAAAGGACAAATATTGTATTAGTCCGTTATTGGAAAAGTCAAGGAAAGGTTTATCTACAGAAGGAAATTTTCTTTTTTGATTACCAAGGGTGGGAAGGGAAGGAGGGAACACTGTTAGATAGACAGAGATAAGTATTGATTTGGGTGAAGAGAAGGGCAATGTACCAAATATGAGTGACCAATATGGTGGCGAGGAAGAGAAAGACATAGAGAGGTACATGGGAGGTACAGACAACCAAGATGAACCCTTTGCACGTACGTACAATACTGCATTGTCAGTGAAGGCAAACATG
>NW_006921641.1:9735605-9743335 GCF_000298275.1 Orycteropus afer afer
CAGGGAAGAGGTAACTATGGGGAGGAAGTGGGAGGGGAACTGCTGCATTGTGGTAAATTGTGGTCAATGTCATGAGACAAAGTGTATGTGAACTGCGTATGGAAAGTGAATTTGCGCTGTAAATTTTCACCCAAATCATGAAAAAAAAAAAAAAAAAGACTTAACAGATAAAGCAACCAATTTTGGTTGCAAGACTGGGTCTTAGTTTAGAAAACAAAAGCTTTAACGAACAGATGGTTAGGAAAGCTAAAGCTGGCCTGGGCGCTGGATGAAATTAAGGAATTTATTTTGTTAGGTGTGTTCAAACTAGCTCTCAAACTATACACTCTGAAAAAACTGAGAGCCACAAAGAACTTCCACTTACGTGAGTTAATTCTACCGATACTTATATTAAAAATTAAACCTGAATCTTTAAAAAATAACTTTTCGAAATTAGAAAACATTAGTTTTAATCAGGTAACAATACCAAACAGTAACATAATTAACATTTTAATAAAAATATTTTCTACAAAACAATCTCCTCTGTAAAATGCCTATAACAAAAATTTACTGAAGAAAGCAACACTGTTCTTTTTGACTGAATTAGTTGAAAAAGGGAGACATCATAGAAAGGGTTCAGGGATCGTCACAGGTCTTCAGACCAGACTTTGAGAAGTCTTCAGGAAACACAGTTCAAAATACCCCATGAAAAGAAAGGATATTCAAAATTTCAACTTTTCTTGAGATTACTAATTGGCTCTCTAGAAAGAAAGTACACATATTCCCACAAGTAGAATGATTTCCTAGTTCTCTAAATACTTGCCAACACTGAGTATTTTCAGACTTTTATATTTGTTGTTTTATCCAGAGTATGAAATATTACCTCACTGAGGTTTAATTTACATTTCCCTTGAGTAGTTATCTTGATACATTTATTAGTCACTTGGGTTTCCTCCTCCAGGAAATCACTTATATATCCTATGATCATTTTAAAGTTACTTTTTTCTAGTTAAGTTCCCTTTAGTACACTCAAGTATTAATAAAAAGAGTAATGCGCAATGTAATACATTAATTTTTCCATATGAATTATCAGTTATTCTAATACTCTCCTGTAGAGGTCAGCTTTCCCTCACTGACATAATACATGCCATCAGTGTTAATACAACATTTACACACAGATACATGGGTTTCTCAGGAATGTCTAGTCCAATTGGTCTATTCTTGCACTTTAGCTTTGCTTAAGTTTTGGTATTTGGCAAGGCAAATTTCTCTACCTTGTTCATTTAAACCACAGTTATTCTGGTTCTTTGTTCTCTCAAAATAATTTAAAAAAAAAATTATTTGTGGGTAACTGGCAACTCCAGTATGGAAACTTCATTTAGTGATCACTGGCCTAACAATAAACTTATTCAAGTACTGCTTTGTGTCCTTCAATTGTGTTTTATACTTTTTCTGAAAGTCTGCTTTACACCACTTCATTGTTACAAAAGACCGACACTAGTACCTGTTTTCACTAACTGAAAGAAATCTGAAAAGGATTTTCACGTTTATGAAAAAAGGTGAAAAGCAAATTAGCCCTTCAAGGCACTTGTTTAATGGTGAGCCGTTAAAGAGGGCAGCACGCACCCTGGGAACTACACTCAACATCAAGCCCTCATAGCTCTGAACTGTGTCTGTGAACACTGCATGTTAATGTTATCTTAGGTTTTCTTTATTATTTGAGAATGCTCAAAAAAATGTTCCCATATAAATTAATGTCACTTTGGCTTATCAAAGATTTCATAGGAATACTCTACTTTCCAATAGCTGGGGAAACCTATACAAGTTTTGTTTCATTTTTTAAATGCATTCTTAGGATCTTCAGTTTTGGTTGCTACTGTGAATGAAATCCTTTTTCCTAATTAATTTTCGATTATTTGTTGTTGTTTGTGCCATCGAGTTGATAGCAGTACATGTCCCATAGGGTTTCCTAGGCTGCAATCTATACAGTAGAGTCAATCACCAGGTCTTGTGTCCAATGGAGTCACTGGTGGGTTCAAATGACTGACCTCTCGGTTAGCAGCCAAGTGCTTAACTATTAGACCGCTGCAGCTCCCTGAGCACTTATTACTGGGTTATAATTATACTACTTACTCCTTTTTGTTGCTCATGGTCTCCAGGAAAACTTGCTGATCTGCTTAACTCTTACTTAACTGTTGTTATATATGACTATAGAGTCTCTTGTGTTTTTTATTTTTTTTAATGCATTTTATTAAAATATAATTTATGTACAGTGAAATACACAAAAGTAAAGTGACACGGGTCACTACTTCTATTTTTTTTTTTTTGTAGTCTTCCCTTCCCTTCCCTCTCACCCTTGGCAACCAACAAAGAAAGTTTCCCTCCATATATAAACCTTTCCTTGACCTCCACAACAATGGATTAATACTGTATTTGTCCTTTGTGATTGACTTTTTTCAGTCATCATAATGTCCTCCAAGTTCACCCATATTATGCGGTGTTTTACAGACTCTACCATTATTCTTTACTGCTGCATAGCATTCCATTATGTGTATATACCATAGTTTGGATAGTTTGATCGTCTAGACTTCTAATGGGCATGTAGGTTGTTTCCATCTTTAGGCAATAGACCGTCCTGTAGAGGGTAAGCACTCATTGAACAATCAGCCATATGAGATCAAAAGAGCAGCTTTCGTCCAGATACAAAGTTCAGAAGTCAGGAAGTGATAGGAAAGGAGGACACACAGAAACAGGATACAGGGAGGAAGTGAAGACAGTGCTGTTACACGGTGGAGATTATAATCAATGTCACAAAACGTTTATGACTTGTTGAATGGAAAACCAATTTACTCTGAAAACTTTCACCCAAATCACAATAAAAAGTGAAAATAAATACATGTTCCATTTCTAGACCCCACTGTATGCCAACCATTACCTTCTTCGTACACCAATTTTGCCTTCTGTCCAGGACAAATCATTTCTTTTGTTTTTTCTGATGCAGAAACCTGAAAGATTATACAATTATAAAGTACATGGAATAAGTATGACAACTACCAACACACCCACCTACCTCCGCCATCACCAAACTCATACTCTATTCTATATAGGATGACCTTAATACAGTGTGGATCAAATACACGGCAAATAACAAATTCTTCATGTATAAGAAAAATTTCTCAGTAAATTAAGAAAACCTCTGAGGCAATTAAAATTCCTTACTGTGCCAAAATTTTAATTGTATAAATAACTTGTAACTTGTTTTTCAAGGAGCCCTGGTAGGACAGTGGTTAAGCATATGGCTGCTAACTGAAAGGCTGTTCGTCTGAACCCACTAGCCACTCAGTAGAAAAAGACCTGGCAGTCGGCTTTCATAAAGATGGTAACCTTGGAAACCCTATAGGGCAATTCCACTGGGTCCTATAAGATCACTATGAGTAAGACTCAACTTCGCTTTTTTTAAAAAATAACTTGTTTTTTTTTTTAACATGACTCAATGAATCCTGGGAGCTCTGGTGGTGCAGTGCCTAAGGCATTTGACTGCTAACCAGAAGGCTGGTGGTTCAAACCCACCAGCCACTCTTCAGAAGAAAGACTGGGCAATCTATTTCCACAGTGATAGTGCCTCAGAAACCCAAGGAGGGGTCACCATGAGTCAGAGACGAAGAAACAGCACTCAACAGCAACAACAATGAATCCTAACTGTATTAATAGCTGAAATATAATGGCATTCAGGACCTCTGATAATAGCCAAAGCTAAGTTTTCTTACTGTCAAACACATAACATCTCCCAAGTTAAAGAGTAAATCTTGCTTTACCAATTTCTTGCTGGAAGAATGAACTCTCCACATTCAAGAAAAAGGTCCATACTCCTCTCTCCAGTCCTATCACGTCCAAAAGTTTTTAGCGTAAGACAATTTGAATATTACTCACTTGTGTAATTAGAAGGATAAGCTTTCCATGAAGGTGGGAGAGTTTCTGAAAAGTTTTGACTCTGCTGTCCAGTAACTGATAGAGTGTCCTCAGCTGGGATACCAGGTCAGGTAACTGGGAAAAAAAATCAAGGTTTGACATTATGATCACATTAAACAGATCTGCAGACATGCGAAGCACGCTCAGCTCTGCTAAGTCACAAGAATCTGCTCACAAACACTTCCATTGGCAGGAGCCAGCTTGGAGCATCGTCTGGCAACATGTCAGACCTTTCATGTCCTAACAGCGAAACACAATATTGCTGTGAAAAATAACAATATAAGGTCAGGAAGGAGAAATGGCAGGGTAGGAGTTTTCTCTTTTTTTTAAACTAATCAAATCATTTCAGAAAGTTCAATACAAAGAAGATACTAACAGAAGGCTTTTCTCAACCTAACCCTAACATGAGCCCCCAGCAAGGGGAAGCTTTTTATGATCTCTTCCTTTACAAGTCCAGGGCCACAGTAGGACAAAGCACAAAGCTGAGATTAGAGCATTTTAAGAACACTATGAACATATCCTCTGAATCATGCTTAGACATTAAAGTGGGAAATTCTTTCATTTGTCCCTCAAGAACTACATAAAAAAAGAGTCCATTCTTTACCCTTTAATTGCCCTCCAATATCTGATAACTCAGGCTAAATAAACACTTTATTCAAATGTTAATAAAATTTATATCGTAAAAGAATAATGACTTCACTTCAGTCAATTTATATCACAAGCCTCGTATTTGTTACTGTTCAGACAGTAAGCTCCAGGAAGCCAGGGACCAGAGTGTCTTGTATATTGCTGAATCCCCTATGCCTAGTATACTATCAGGCTCAGAGACAGTTCTTAGCTCTCTGTAATGAAGGGAGAAATGAAGGGAGAGATAAAGGAAAATGACTGTCTTCTAAACAGAGAGAAATCATGGGCGCCTCCCCAAGACCTTCAATGTTATGCAACCACTACTCTGGCAATAATACTGGGAAAGTTGATTCCAGAAGAGATTTTTCATTCAGGCCTCTCAGGCCTTTTTCAATTCCAAGCAAGTAACTGAGGCCACAAAATGAGCTCCCCTGTTCGCAGCCGGAGGAGTACCAAGACCTGATGCATGCTCTGGTCTTTACCACCTTCCCCCTCAGTCACTCCACTCATCTATACCTCCAATCTTCATCTCCAAATATCTCTAAAAATTGAGAGAGACAATATCCGTTCTTACTTTTCTTAACTGTTCCCCCATTCTAACATCTCTGACAGAGTTCTCTCCAAACTGTTAACCTCAAAGCAGGTTATCCAGGAACTTTCACTATTTCAAATCAATGAGAGTAAAAGAAGACTGAGATCAAGGAACAGTGACTAGGTAGGAGTTAGGTGAGTGTGTGTTACAAAAAGGAAGAACTATAGGTTAAATAGTAATTATAGGTTTTATAAAACTACCCATCATAACCTTTTTTTTTTTTTTAAATTATAATCTGGGTGAAAATTTAAGGAGCAAATTCACTTTCCATACAGCAATTCACATTCACTTTGTCTCATGACAGTGACTACAATTTAGCACAATGCAACAGGGCCCGTCCTACTTCCTCCCAATAACTACCTCTTCCCAGTGTCCATCCCTCCATACACTCGCAACCCCTAAGCTGTCTCCCTGTGCATAAACAGCCCTTCTTTCTCGGATGATTATTCTCTCCAAAGAATGTATCTACCTCAGGTAAATGTTCAACTCATATGCCTGTCCTTTGTTTGGCTGGAAGTCACAGGTGTGGGTTCAATTGCAGACCTGAGTGGCAGCTAGGGGCCATAGTCTCAGTGTTTCCACCAGGCTCTATCAGACCAGCAAACCTGGTTTGTTTGTTTTTTTAAAATGATTTTTGAGTTTTGTTCCATATAGTTCTCCCACTCTATCCAGGATCTCCTACAGATATCCGCCTCTGAGTGGTTGACAGTGGTAGCCAGGCACCATCTAGTTCTGGTCTCAGTTGTATAGGCCACACATCGCATGGTGTAGCACCAGTCTCTAGGACTAATTGTTTCCGTGAATCTTTGGTTTTCTTCATTCTTCTTTGCTCTGGACGAGGAGAGACCCATCGTTGCATCTAGACGACTACTTGCAAGCTTTTAAGATCCCAGTTGCCATTTGCCAAAGTAGGAGGTGGAACAATGTTTTGTGTAGTATGCTATGCCAAAATTGAGCTTGATTTCCTCTATGACTATGGTCTCAAGCCCACAGGTTCAACTGCTCGGTCCCTCTGGGTAGCTGGCTGTGACCAATAAGTGACTACAACCTTGTCCCTTGTCATCGCTACTGTACAGCTTGGAATTCAGATCATACAAATACACTTATAGGGCCATTGTCTGCCAACCCTATATATGGTCTTGGTACACTCCCCGCTTCATAGACATACCTACTAGTTAAGCCTGTCTACCTATCTGTCCACCCGTATACCCATGTTTGCTTTTCACTGACAACACAGTACTCTATGTGCAAAAAGGTTCATCTTTGTTGTCCGTACTTCCCATGTACCTCTCTCTGTCTTCCTCTTCTTCAATGCCACCATGTTCATCACTTTCATTTCATACATTACCCTTCTCTTCACCCAAATCAATACTTACCTCGACCTGCGTAGCAGTGGGAGCTCTGGTAGCATAGTGCCTAAGGCACTTGACTGTTAACCAGAAGGCTGGAGGCACAAACCCACCAGCCACTCCTCAGAAGGAAGATGGGGCAATCTACTTGTGTAGTGATACTACCTTGGAAACCCAAGGAGGGGTTGCTATGAGTTGGATCCGAATCGACGGCACATAACAACAACAACAACAACAACGTGTAACAGTGTTCTCTCCCCTCCCTTCCCACCCCTGGTAACCAAAAAAGAAAATTTCCTTCCATAGATAAACCTTTCCTTGACCTTTACAATAATGGACTAATACAGTATTTGTCCTTCTGTGACTGACTTATTTCACTCAGCATAATGTCCTCCAGGTTTATCCACATTATGCACTGTTTTGCAGATTTTAGGTTATTCTTTAGGGTTGCATAGTATTCCAGTGTATTTATGTTATCCATTCCTCGGCTGATGCACAACTAGGTAGTTTCTTTCTTTTGGCTATTGTAAACAGTGCTGCGATGAACATGGGTATGCATACGTCTGTTCTTGTCTTGGATCTCACTTCATTAGGATATATAATATCCTAATAGAATGTATAATATCCATTCCTAATATATAATATCCATTCCTAGCAATGGAATGGCTGGGTCAAATGGTATTTCTAATTCCAACATTTTAAGGAATCGCCATATTGCTTTCCACAGTGGTTGTGCCATTTTACAATCCCACCAGCAGTGTGTGTGAGTCACGATCTCTTCACATTATCGCCAGCATTTGTTATTTTCTGTCTTGTTGAACTCTGCTACTACTGCTGGGTCAAGATAGTATCTCACTGTTGTTTTGATTTGCATCTCTCTAATAGCTAATGATCATGAGCATTTCTTCATGTTTGTTGGCTGCTTGAATATCCTCCTTGGTGAAGTGTCTATTCATGTCTTCTGCCCATTTTTTAATTGGATTGTTTGTCTTTATGTTATTTAGGTGTTGGCGTTTTCTATAAAGTCTAGAGATAAGTCCCTTGTCAGATAATATGTCATTGCTAAATATTTTTTCCCAATCTGTAGGTTCTCTTTTGACTCTTTTGGAGAAGTCTTGGAAGCACATAAAAATTTAATTTTTAGAAGGTCCCAATCATCTAGTTTCTCTTCTGCTGTTTGTGCATTTTGGGTTATGCTTGATAGTCTATTTATG
>NW_006921641.1:9744570-9779773 GCF_000298275.1 Orycteropus afer afer
TCCTATTTTGCTGAGAGTTTTGATCAGGAATGGGTGTTGGATTTTATCAAATGCCTTTTCTGCATCAATTGATATGATCATGTGGTTCTTCTGTTTTACTTACATGGTGGATGGCATTGATTGTTTTTCTAATGTTGAACCATCCTTGCACATCTGATATGAATCCAACTTCGTCATAATGAATGATTTTCTTGATATGTTGTTGGAGTTTATTGACTAGGATTTTGTTGAAGATTTCTGCATCTATATTCATGAGGGATATTGGTCTGTAAATTTTCCTTTTGAGTGATATCTTTGACTGGTTTTGATGTCAAGGTTATGGCTGCTTCATAAAATGAGTTAGGGAGGATTCCATTCTTTTCTATGTTTTGCAATAGTTTGAGTAGGAATGGTGTCAGTTCTTCTCTAAATGTTTGGTAGAATTCTCTGGTGAAACCATCTGGGCCAGGACTTCTTTTTATGGTAATTTTTGATGACCTGTTTAATTTCTTCTTTTGTTATGGGTCTGTTCAACTTTGCCACATCAGTCTGTTTTAGTTTAGGTAGGTGGTGTGTTTCTAGAAATCTGTCCATTTCTTCCAGATTTTCAAATTTGTTGGAGTACAGTTCTTTATAGTATCCTGATATTATCCTTTATATTTCAGTTGGTTCTGTTATGATGTCACCCATTTTGTTTCTTATGCATGTTATCTGTATTCTCCCCCTCTTTTCCTTTGTTAAATTTGCTAGTGGTTTGTCAATTTTTTTGATCTTTTCCGAAAACCAAATTCTGGTCTTGTTGATTTTTTTCTATTGCCCGTCTATTTTCTGTTTCATTGATTTCTGCTTGAATCTTTATTATTTATTTTCTTCTGGTGAATGTATAGGCTATTCTTGCTGTTCTTTTTCTAATAGTTGGAGATATTGGTTTAAAGTGTTGATTTTGGCTTTCTTTTTTGATGTGTGTATTTATTGCTATAAAATGGACTCTGATGACTGCTTTTGTGGTGTCCCAAAGATTTTGGGATGTTGTGTTTTCATTCTCATTTGATTCAAGGAATTCTTCAATTTTATTTCTTCTCTTACCCAGTCTTTTTAAGGAGGGGGTTGTTCAGTTTCCAAGTGTTTACTCTTCGTCCATTGATTTTCCTATTGTTGATCTCTAATTCGATGGCATTATGATCTGAGAAGATGGTTTGCAGTGTTTCGATGTTTTTAAATTTATGAAGGCTTGCTTTATGGCCTAACATATGGTCTATCATGGAAAATGTTCCACGTACACTGGAAAAGAATGTGTATTGTGCTGTTTTTGGTTGAAGTGCTCTGTAGATGTTTATAACATCAAGTTGGTAGACTGTTGTTTAGCTCTTCTGCATCTTTGTTGAGTTTTTTTCAAATTGTTCTAGCTTTCATTGAAAGTAGTGTATTAAAGTCTCCCACTACGACTGTAGAGTTGACATTTCAACTCTTTTAAAGTCTGATTTATGTATTTTGGGGTTCTTTCACTGGGTCCATATTTATTATGGTTATATCTTCATGTTCAATTGCCCCTTTAATCATTATATAATGCCCTTCCTTGTCTCGTACGGTGGTTAAAGTCAATTTGATCAGAAGTTAATATTGCCACCCCTGCTCTTTTACAGTTGCCATTTGCTTGGTATCACTTTGTCCAACCTTTGATTTTTAGTCTACTTTTGTCTTTCAAGAGGTGTGTCTCTTTGTAGACAGCTTATTGATGAGTTTTGTTTTCTCACCCAATCTGCAACTCTCTGTCTCTTGAGTGGTGCATTTAATCCATTAACATTCAGTGTAATTATTGACAAGTATGAATTGGTCCCTTTCATTTTGTTATGTGTTTTTCCATGGTGTCCCTGGTTTCTTTGTTCTATATTATTTTCTGTGCTGAGCTCATTTATGAATCATGTTATCATTTCCTTTGTTGCTGTTGTTTTAGTATTTGCTGAATATTTGTGCTTGTCCTCTTTTTTATCGTGATATGAAGGCTTATCGTTTTTTGGTTTTTTTTAGGTTACCCTGTGATTTCTAATTTTCTCCCCAAGTTTGGAATACTACATTCAATCTTGCAACTCTCTTGACTTCCTCACCATTCAGAAGTTCTGTAACTACACATTACTTTCCCTCTTTTTGGTTTGTAACTGTCCTCACATGCCAACTGATGCCACTGGTTCCCTGTTTACAAGCTTGTAAGTTTATTTTACTTTGGATATGTCCATAGCTGTACGTTCTGGGTTATGTCATCTTGTGTATTAATGGTCGATTGTTATTTGCTGTTTTTGGTTCTCTGTTCAAAGGATTCCCTTCAGTATATCTTGTAAGGTTGGTCTTGTTTTAACAAATTCGGCTAGCTTCTGTTTATCTGGAAATCTTCTAATTTCACCATCATATTTGAGAGACAATTTTGCTAGGTATGTAATTCTTGGTTGAAAATTTTTCTCTTTCAGGATTTTATATATACCATCCCACTGCCTTATCACGTCGTTTCTGCTGAGAAATCAGAGCTTATTCTTACTGGTTGTCCTTTGTAAATAACTTTTTGTTTCTCCTGTGCTGCTTTCAAGATTCTTTCTTCGTCTTTGGTTTTGATGAGTTTGATGATCTTATGTCTTAGTGATTTTCTTTTGTAGTCTATCCTGTTTGAGGTTTGTTGTACTTCCTCAATGGATATATACTCATCTTTCATCATGTCAGAGAAGTTCTCCTCCAAAAAATCTTGGGAAATTTTCTCAGTGGTTGTATTTTTCTCTTCCTGTTCTGGAATTCCAATGACATGTAGGTTATTCCTTTTGATGATATCCCACATGAACCTTAAGCTTTCTCCATTTTGTTTTGATCTTTTTCTGATTGATCCCTTTCCAAATTAGTATTCAGATATTTGTCTTCAATCTCATTAATTCTGTCTTCCATTGCATCAATTCTATTCCTTTGCCCTTTCAATGTGTTATCTATTTCTAACAATTTAGTATTAATCTTCTGGATTTCTACCTGTAGATTTAGAATCATTTCTAATTTTTCATTTATTTTGTTGTCTTGTTCTTGTATTTTCTTCCACAATTCTTCTAGGGTTTTGTCTGTGTTTTCCTTGGTCTGTCTCTCAAACCTCTGAAGTTACCTAAATATAATTCTTTTGGATTCCTTATCAGAGCATTCCAATGCTGCTTCTTCCTCAGGGATGTGTTCTGGGTCTGTATCCTGGCTCCCTTGTTTCTACCATTTTCTCTTGCTTCTTTGTGTGGACTGTGATGGTCTGTTGTCCCCGAGACACTGTGGTGTTACTGTATTTAGATCTCTGTTAACTATTTGTGAAGACCATGCAAGGGTGAGTCAGGCTCTTCTTGGTGGTTGTTTATCATTGGCCCATTGGTGGAGAAGGAAGTGGTGAATCTCACTCAGTAAGTGAAGCTGCAGGAGGTATGGGTTTAGATGTGTTGTATGGGGACTGCTGCTGTCTACCACTCAGTTAGACAAATATAACAACTGAATAACCATCAAAAAAGTGAAAGCAAATGGATAAAAAGTACTCTGTGTAAACCTGCAATATCTGAGGGACAGGGCAATAAGAGAAAAAAGGTACAGACGGAAAATGATGAAGAAAAAAAAATGGGAAAAATGCAAGAAAAACAAAAAACAGGGTTAACCACAAGAAGGAAAAAAAAAAACTTGCAACCCGGAACAAAGAAAAGAAAAAAAGCTGAAAACTAGAACCTGGGAGGGGAAAAATAAATAGTAATAGTAAAAAGGACAAAAATAATAATAATAGTAGTAGTTTTTAAACAGATAAAAACAAACTAACAGAAAAAAAAAAAAATCGGAGTAGGGCAGGCAAGGCACCCAGGCTCTGTCAGAGAACACAGACGGATGGAATTCCTGGCGGCCCAGAAAGTGGGTGGGAGTGAGGGATGGCCACACCTTCGTTCACCAAGAGATTGTGAGGTATAAGAGTAAAAGGGCAATGTCACACCTTTCCAGTCATCCGGGTCTGGAATGTCCTTGGGGTTCCTGGCAAATGGAGCCTGTTCTTAAATCCCTGGAGTCTGGGAGAAGGCTGTCGCTTTAAATATCCAAAATGGTCAAACTGCTTGTAATCATTCAAAATGGCTGCGCCCACCAATCATCAATATCCAAGCTGTCTGTGCCATCACAATCGCTGCCAGACTGCTGCTCTGTATGTCTCCTTTATTGGTGTTTCCATGCAAATTCTTCTGACAGTTGGAGTTTAGTCCACTTTTATAGCCTTCCCTTCAAGGCTCAGGGGTCCATGATTATCTTCTGTATCTGTGTTAACTGGTTCCCCTTTTCTTTGTTGAAGAGGGTCTGTGCAGCCTTTCTGCCTATTCTGCCATCTTGAAATGAAAAATCCCACCATAACCTTTAACAAAACCTATTCTGAGTGCTAGATAAGCAAATAAAAGAATAAACAAATTTTTTTTATAGCTTAAAATATAATTGATAGAAGGATGTGACAAAGAATCCAACTCATACTGTGATATATAAATGTTTTTTTCTAGCATTACTTTAAGATTTTAGGCACTATCCCTTCTATTTCCATGGATAATTGAGAGCCAACAGTAGCCCCAACAAAATGCCAATTATTATCAGGTGCCACTGAGTCAGTTCTAACTCAGCAACTTTTATGTACAACAGAACAAAACACTTTCCAGTCCTGCATCATCCTCATAATAATTGCTGTGTTTCAACCCATCGCTGCAGCCACTGTGTCAATCCACCTCACTGAGGGTCTTCCTTTTCAATGACCAATGACTTTACCAAGCATGATGTCCTTCTCTAGGAACTGGTCCCTCCTGACAGACAACATGTCCAAAGTACATGACAAAAATCTCACAATCCTCACTTCTAAGAATTTTTGGCTATACTTCTTCCAAGACAGGTATGTTCATTCTCCTGGCAGACCACGGTATACTCAATACTCTTTGCCAACACCGTAATTCAAAAAAATCAATTCTTTTTTGGTGTTCCTTATTCATTGTTCAGTTTTTGCATGCCTAAGAAGGGGACTGAAATGCTATGGGTTGAGTCAGCCATAATCTAGTCCTCAAAGTGACACCTTTGCTTTTTAACACTTTAAAGAGGTTTTTTTGCAACAGATTTACCCATTGCAAAACTTCATTTGATTTTGACCGTTGCTTCCATGAATGTTGTTTGTGGATCCAAGTAAAATAAAATCCTTGACAATTTCCAATATTTTCTCCATTCATCATGATGTTGCTTACTAGTACAATTAAGATGATTTTTTGTTTTATGTTGAGGTGTAATCCATACTGAAGGCTGAAATCTTTGATCTTCATCAGTAAGTATCTCAAGTACACCTCACTTTAAATGAGCAAGGTGCTAAAGATTTAATTTCTATCATTTATTTATCATTACAAGATACCTCTGACACTCCTGAAACAAGGTTTGAACAAGACAGGCATACCTGTGAGCCTGTATATAAATTCTTACAACCTGGTAAAATTTTAAAAGGCAGGAAAGGGATACATATAATGTAAATGAAATTTAGCTATAAAACTTTTATGTACAGAAACATCTGAAGGCAAATGTAACAATATATAACTTTTCTCCTTTCTATACTTTTTCAAAGCTCTTATATCCATATATAAGCCAAGAAAAAAAAGACCAATTTATAAAAGACAATAGTGACAGCACAAAAGGGCTCATATGTCATTCTACTTGGGGCGAAATAATTCTCTAAAACAAGCATTTGATATTTTGAAGGGCAGATTAAAAAGAATAGCTTTGTTAAACTATCAGTATAATCTTTATCGAAGTCAAACTATTCCTACTCAGAAACTATAGCTGAGAAGACTTACTGTGGACAGGTAAGATGCATGGACCGTTAGCACACATTTTAGCCACTGGACCATTAAAACAGCACTGAAAAAAGAGAAAGAAAAACCCAGATAGGCAAAGTGAATATGTATGAATTGTACTTTGTAAAGATGATCATAATAAATAAATTACTATGAACTTGGCAATTCTTTCACTGAGTCTATTTGAGATTTGTGTTGTATTAACCTGGGGGGTGAGGGTGTGGCATGGAAGGGAAACAAGACAAAAATCCTTTCCTCTAGAACAATTAAAGAATGAAACCCACTCATTACTTCATAATAAACTGATACCAAGGCAGTAATATTTATTTAAACTGGGCTCAACCAATTTGCATTTTATTAAAGCCCGTGTCTGACACCAATAGCAATTTCCAACCCAATATTAAAAAGCAATTATAGACTAAAAATGTGCAAACTTGGCCAATTTGTGAACTCTTTAGCTTTCTTGCTCTGTGAGCTTCAAAGGCTAATAAATGGAGCCTATCAGTAAAAATAATTTAGGAAAGCTAAACCTGTGTATTTGGGAGCTCTGGTAGCATAGTGGCTAAGACACTTGCCTGCTAACCAGACGGCTGGCGGTTCAAACCCACCAGCCACTCCTCGGAAGGAAGGTTGGGCAATCCTACTTCCGTAGTGATACTGCCTCGGAAACCCAAGGAGGGGTCGCTATGACTCGGGCCGACTCGACGGCACATAACAACAACAACAACAAACCTGTATATTACAGAAACTGACAATACTATGCTACAAGTTTAGAATCTTATCAAATTATTAAGAAATAAAGACCCTTAAAATTTTATACTTTAGCTCAAACATTTCCTTACTATTTTAAGAAGATACCACAGGTCAGCAAGTTCCAAGATAATTTCATATATCATGGTTAAGACTGAATCATTAAATTCCCTTATATTAAATGACCTAAAAATAAAGTTGAAATACCTATATAGGATTTTCTAAAGTAAAAATAAAACCTTAGGACAAAGAACATTCCCCTTAAAAAAAGGCAAAGCAGCAAGTAGTATGTGACATTCTGTTTTACATGAGGTTGCTATGAGTCAAAAACAATTCAACAGCACCTAACAACAATGTTTAATTTCATGCTGCAGACACACTGGTTTATAACAATGGCCTCTAATACATTTATAAAAATGTATCAACTGAAGTTGCCTAAACATCTTACCTATTAGGATGTCCCTGCAATCTCTTTGTAAGCTGAGGAGGAGAAAAGCACTATTAGAAACAGTGTATTAGAAACAACCTATTCCCATAAATTCTCATGGTCCACACACCCATAAAAACAGGAGAAAATATGACTGTAATAAGGAAACCATCACTCCATTTAGTGGTGTAATTTCAACCAAAATAATATATTCTAGGAATGTATTTCTACAGTTAAAAGATTAATTGCCTAGGAAAAAATGTAGGCTAGAATTTATATAAATGTCCAGAATAGGCAAATTCACAGAGGCAGAAAATAGATATGTCGCCGCTTAGGGAAGGAGGAATGGGGAGTGACTGCTAATGTGTAAGGGAGTTCCTCTTGAGGTGGTGTTAGCACAAGTTTGTGAATATACTAAAACACTAAATTGTATGCTTTAAAAGAGTGATTTTTAATTATGTCTCTATTTTTAAAAAATACCTAGAAAATAATCTAAACTAGGCAAGAGTTGTTTGAGTAGGCAATATTCCAATAACATAACTACGGTTCCTCTACTACATGATAATACTTTTAAAAACATAAAGGTGTTCTCTAGTAATAATGGTAAATCACCCATATTAATACTAAAATTATACTCAGAAAATACTTCAGCATTTAAAAAATATATAATCCAAATACAATCTCTTATCACAAAGAATCCATTTTACCTTTAAGACTTGTTTTAGCAGCCTATACCCTGTACTCTTTAGAAAAAGTTTCTGTCCAATTATGTATACATTTAAGAGAGACAAAAGAAAAAAAATCCTTAAATAACTATGATTAGGAAATTATTTGAACGCAACACATGACACTTCAGTGACCAATACCTTCACTGGCTCTCAAATGTCTCCAGAGTCTGGGATTTGGTTTAATTCGAGTTCTCCCCTGGTGCCCGCAAAAGCCATCAATGACTGTACACAGGCTTCCTGGGCACCAGTGCTCCCACTACCTTTTTGCTGTCTAGCCACTACCTAGCCCTTTCTTAACAATGTTAAAAAAGAGTTACTTAAGCAAAATCTGGACAACCACTTATCAGAAAGAAAGAAAGTTATAGATGCCAGAGACTGTACTACTACTAGACAATCTTAATGCCCTCTCCAATTCCACACTGCCATGCATGGAGATCAAAAGCCCTTCTGGGATTTAAAAAAAGAAAAATCAATGATTTAATGTTAGGTTAGGGTACCTTGCAGGACATAACAAAAAACAAAATGAGAATTTAGGGCCTCTACATTGGGTTTTCTAGAACCATCTTCCTCGTGTTGATGACATCCTGCACATGAAGCATTCCATGGTTCACTTTAAAGTTCAAAATACCTTTGAGGTAAAAATACATACATACTAGTGGAATAAAAATAAAAATAAAAATGCCAATGACATTTCCTTTCATTGCCTAAGGAATTCATCAACTTCCTTTTGTACGAGTTCTTCCTAGGTACCCTCCTTGGAGAGATCAATCATGGGAGAATAAAAGCGCTGTGTATACACAGGGAGACAGCTCAGGGGATAGGAGTGCAGAGGAGGGAAGGACACAGGGAAAAGATTAACTATGGGGAGAAAGTGGGAGGGGAGCTGTTGTACTGAGGGAAATTTCAGTCAATTATCAGGAGACAAAGTGTATGTGAGCTGCTGTATGGAAAGTGAATTTGCTCTGCAAATTTTTACCCACCCAAATCACAATAAAATTTTTTTTTAAAAAAAGTACTTAAGAGTTTTTCCTATTCATCCACTCTCTACATGCCAGCCTCTTTATATATTACGAATCCAATACTGCTAAATTCATAGTATTAGGGCCTTAAAATACAAAAAGCACTCAAGTTACCTCTTGTAATAATGGAATAACAGCATGGAGGGGCATCCTTAATACAGTCTTCTTTATTAGGTTTACATTCCTAGTTTGAAGTACTTTCTGTGGGAAAATAAAAGCAGTATCAAGATGAGGATACTTAGAAAAACTAAGAACACTAACAGGAAAAATGTCTGTAAAAATGATTAAACAGATCAAGGCAATAAGCTATCAACTCAATTTTAGCAAGTAAAGGTTGGAGGGACTGAATCTGAATGGAGAATGTTATGCTTTGTGGGTATCTGACAGGTACAACTTCAGTTATCAAAAACTTTACTTCAATAAACACATTTCTTTTCTACAAACCTTAATGTTTTATGAACCAAAGTTTTAGTTACAACACCAAAAGAGTATTTCTAGACATTTAAATATAGGTATAAACACTTTAGAAACAAAAATTTCCAAATCTTCATGACATTAGAGATGTATCTATACAAGTGTGGTCAAACATGGTAAAATCACTTAAAAAGCAACAAACCTTTTAATGTAAAGTGTCAACTGTGTGACAAAATTTTAAACGACTGAAGACATCATATAATGAATGTTTAAATCAAAACCAATTTGCCATTAGAGGTGAATCTATGGGTGAAACCCAGTCTCTGCCCCAAGTTACAGAAAAGGAGACAAAGTAGGTTAGTCCTGATCCTGACAATGAGAAGCTGCATCCACTAGGACAGGCCATTCACTTTCTCCAAATCCCAGATGCTTCCTCTAGAGAGGGAAAAGATGGAAAATAAGAACCCTTTCAGCTCCCAAAAATCCTGATCCCCTCATCTCCTTCCTCTTAAGTTCTTTTAAATACTCTGGAATTCCAAAAAGTTTTTACTGCTGAAGCATCTACCCTAATGGTGAATGCTGTTTTGGTTGTTCCTACTTTAAGATATCCACAGGATACAAACCCAGAGCACTGAAGGGCAAAAATGTAGAGTTAGTTTCTAACCTGTTTTAACAGCTCCTCTCATATCCTTTCAGAATTCCCTATGGATTTTATTTGCTTGTAAAAGTATCTTTGTAACAATATCCTCCCAAAAATGCAAATGCTATTTAAAAAGTATGACTTACATAATTAAGTATATTGTTTCTTAAGCAGCCTTTCAAAAAAAAATTTTTATACACAATTACTAGAGACCTGAGGGACAGACTGCTCTAATAGTCTCAATTAACCTGAAATTTGCATTTCCAAATAATCAGAATGCAAGATTCAAAACAAAATATGCTAATCCTAACTTTAACAATAATTCAGATGGTGCTTGAGAATCATGAATATTCTTCAAATCACCTCTTTATCATTATTCAAAACTTTCCACTGATGCCAAAGCTGCAGGAAAAATTGTGTCTGAACTGCTCTACAAATTACTTTGACACAAATATGTTCACCCCATCAAGAGGCCCCATCTTAAACAGACAAAGAGAAAAGCAGTATTTTGAGTCAGCAAATACACACTTGAACTTGTTGTAGCCAAAAGCTTGGTTAAGAAACAAGTACTGACAGTTTGAAAGATGTGTAGTCTGTGAAATTTTCTAATGCTCTAAAAGTAATCATATAATTTAGTGCCCAAACTGGGATACTACTGAGAGTGAAAGCAATCCTATTAATAACTACACTAAGATAACAGGCGAAAAACAGGACAGGCAAGTAAGAATATATGTGATCCAGCTATTCAGAAGCTATCCCAAACTGTGGGGTACAAAAACTTTTAATAAGTTTTCAGGTAATTCTTACGCCCTCTAAAGACTGCAGCTCTATGGTAACAACTTTCAAATTTTAAAATAAAAACAAAGGTTATCCCAAACCAAGTGAAATGATAACAAAGGGAATCAGCATCACTGTTTGACTTTTGCTAAGGACATATAATTAACAAGATGATTCTGAGAGTAGGTTTTATTTTTCTTCTACAACTTTACTGCAGTGTAACTGAAGCATAATAAACAGCACTTAAAATGCACAATTGATCAGTATGGCATACAAACATACCAGTGAAATAAACAGTATTATAAAAATAAGCATTCCATTACCCTTAAGTCTTCTTAAGTCTCTTAATAATTCATTTCTCCTTCCATGCCCCATCCCCAGGCAACCACTGAACTATAGATTGGTTTCCATTTTCCAGAATCTTTAAACAGAATCAAATCATGTACTGTCTGCGTTCTTTATCACAGAATACATCTACTCCTCACTTACAAACTATCTTTGATATCTGACATGTTGCATTTGTAAGAATAGTTAAAAAAAAAAAAAAAAAAACTACTATGCAGATGTTTTGTGTATTAATGACATACGTCTGGCCTTAACACATGATGAAGTGATAGATGAGAGTAACGCTGCCTGTGATGGTTAAGATTATTGCCTGTGATGGTTAAGGTTAACTGTCCAATTGACTGGGTCATGAATCTAAGTGATTTCACAGTGGGGTAATGATGTAATTTCACAGTTCTGTAACAATACATTCATCCTGCCTTTAATGATCTAATGAGATGATCCTCCATTTTCCCATAATGCTGATTTTTCCATAATGACCTGGTCTTTGGAACCTAACCATGTCAGCTAGTGAGGAGGAGGTGTAATCATTTTGGGAGTCATATATGCTATTTGTGTATCAACAATCCATTCCTTATACTGCTAAACAAACAAGTGGTTTTTCCATTAATTTGCTGAAGGACATATGGATCCTTTCCAGTTTCTGGCAAATGTAAAACTATTATAAACAATCATGTACAAATCTGAATGAACATAGGTTTCTGGTTTTCTAGAATGGCTAGGTCTTATGGTAGGGTTACATATAAGGAAGACCGAAGAAGAGTTGATGCTTTTGAGTTGTGGTGCTGGCGGAGAATGCTGAAAGTACCGTGGACTGCTAAAAGAACTAACAGATCTGTCCTGGAGGAAGTGCAGCCAGAATGCTCCTTGGAAGCAAGAATGGCCAGACTTCGTCTCACCTATTTTGGTCATGTTGTAAGAAGGGACCATTCCCTGGAGAAGGATGTCATGCTTGGTAGGGTGGAGGGTCGACGAAGGAGAGGGAGGCCTTCAACGAGATGGATTGATACGGTGGCTGCGATGATGGGCTCAAGTATGGCAGGGATTGTGGGGCTGGCGCGGGATCGGGCAGTGTTTCGTTCTGCTGTGCACGGGGTCGCTATGAGTCGGAAACAACTCGACGGCGCTTAACAACAACAACAACAACAACATATAACTTGAGAATTCAAGTTGCTCTATATCCTTACCAGTCTTTTTCATTTTAACCAATCTATAATGGGTATGCAATTATCTCACTGTGGTACTAATCTGAATTTTTTCTGATGATTAATACTCCTTTACATGTGCTTACTAGCCATTTAAATTCTTATGTGAACTGGGTGTTTCAAATATTTCACCAATTTTTTAAATTTGGGTTGTTCATTTTATTATTGCATTGTAAGAGTTCTTTATATATTCTGGATACAAATCCTGTTCTGAAATATGAGTTGTGAATATTTTCCCCCTAGTCTGTGACCAGTCTTTTCATTCTAACAGGGTTGTTTGAAGGGCAGAGTGTTTAAGTTCAAATTATCAAGTTTTCTCTTCAGTGTTTCATGCTCTTTGTGATGTATCTATGAAATCTTTCCTCACACAAGGTCATACAGATTTTCTTCTTCTGTTCCAAAAGCTTTGTACTTGTGGGTTTTATATTTAGATCTATAGTCTATTTTGGATTGATTTCTATGTATGGTGTGAGGTAAGAACTGAAATTCATTTTTTCCACATGTATATTTATATGGTGTAGTATTAATTCTTGAGATTTTGCTTTCCCCCACTGACTGACTCTGGCATCATTGCTGAAAATCAATTATGTGTGGACTGTTTGACTCACTACTCTGTTCCCTTAATCTACATTTTTTTTTTTTTTAACCAATATCAAACTATCTCGATTATTACAGCTTTATCCTGAAATTAAGGAGCTCTGGTGGTGCAGGGCCTAAGGCCTGACTGCTAACCAGAAAGCTGGTGGTTCAAACCCACCACCCGCTCCACAGAAGGAAGACAGGGCAATCTATTCCGAAAAGACTCACCACGTTGAAAACCCAACAGGGGTCATGATGAGACAGAATCAACTAATTGGCAATGGGTTTGGTTTGGGTTGGCATCCTGAAATTAAGGAGGATAAATCCCTCAACTTTGTCTTATTTTAAACCATGCTGCTTATGTCATGTCTTTTGCATTTCCATACAAATTTTAGGGTCTGTTTGTCAATTTCTACTAACACTGCTAGAGTTTTGATTGGGAATGTATCAAATATATAGATTAATTTGGGGAGAATTCCTCATCTTGACAATAATGAATCTTTTAATCTTTTTAGCTTTTTTGTCAGATCTGCATTTAATTGCTCTCAATATTGTTTTGAGGAGCTCTGGTGGTACAGTGGTTAAAGCATTTAGCTGCTAACCAAAAGGTCAGCAGCTTGAATCCACCAGCTGCTCAGTGGCAGAAAGAAGAGGCAACCTGCTTTCATAAAGAATTACAGCCTTGGAAACCCAATAGGGAAGTCCTCTGTCCTAAAAAGGTGCAATAAGTCAGAATTGACTCAATGGCAGTGGGTTCATTTGTGGAACACTGCTTTGTAGTTTTCACAGTATAGGTATAGACATCATTTTTTATAGGTTTATCCATGTTAGTTAGTACTACTGTAAATGGGATTTTTAGAGAATTTTATAAATTGGCTGTTGTCAGGTTCATTGAGTTAGTTCTAACTCATACCAACCTCAGATACAACAGAACAAGAACACCACCCAGTAATGTACCACTGAAATATTGCTATGTTTGAGCCCACTGTTGCAGTCACTGTGTCAATCCATCTCCTTGAGAGTCCTCTTTTGTGCTGATCTTCTACTTTACCAAGCAATAATATCCTTCTCCAGGCACTGGTCCATCCTAACAATACATCCAAAGTACGTGAGATGAAGTCTCATCATCTTCCTTTCTAAGGAGCATTTTGCCTATAATTCTTCCAAGACAGATTTGTTTGTTCACCATAATTCAAAGGCATCAAACTCTTTTTTGGTCTCCCTTATTGACTGTGCAGCTTTCACATGCCTATGAGGCAGTTGAAAATACAATGGCTTGGATCAGGGACAATTTATATCCTCAAATAGATGTCTTTTTAACACTTTAAAAGAGCTTTTTTGCAGCTGGTTTGCCAGATGCAGTATGTCATTTGGTTTCTTAACTGTTGCTTCCATGAGCTTAGATCAAGCCAAGTAAAACAAAATCCTTAACAACTTCAGTCTCTTCCCCGTTTATCATGCTGTTACTTACTGGTCCAGTTGTGAGGACTTTTGTTTATGTTAGTGTAATCCATAGAGAAGGCTATATATAGTCTTTGATCGTTAACAGTAAGTGCTTCAAGTCCTCTTCACTTTCAGCGAGCAAGGTTCTGTTATCTGCCTATTTCCATTTATTAATGAATCTTCCTCCAAACCTGACGCCACATTCTTTTTCATACAGTCCAGCTTCTTGGGTTATTTGCGAGCACACAGACTGAGTAAGCATGGTGAAAAGATATCCTTGACGCATACTTTCCTGATTTTAAACCACGCATACAGTATCCCCTTTGTTCTATTTGAACAACTGCCACTTGGTCTGTGTACAGATACTGTGTGAGTACAATTAAGTGTTCTGGCACAATGTAATCCATAATTTGTTATGATACACACAATGCCTTTGCATAGTCAAAAAAACACAGGTAAACCTTTTTTTATGGCATTCTCTGCTTTCAGTTAAGATGCATCTGACGTTAGTAGTGATATCCTCTGTTCCATCCACATCCTCTTCTGAACCCAGCACAAATTTCTGGCAGTTCCCTGTCCATGTGGTGCTGCAATCATTTTTGAATTAATACAGCTACTTTTTTTTTTTTTAATTGTGATTTGGGTGAAAATTTACAGAGCAAATTCACTTTCCATACAGCAGTTCACATATACTTTGTCTCACGTCATTGCCCACAGTTTACCACAATGCAACAGCTCCCCTACCACTTCCCACAGTTACCTCTTCCCAGTGTCCATCCCTCCATACACATCTGTCCCCTGAGCTGTCTCCCAGTGCATAAGCAGCCCTTCTTTCTCCCATGATTGTTCTCTCCAAGGAGTGTATCTACCTGAGGTAGATGTTCAGTTCACATGCCTGTCTTTTGTTTGGCTGGAAACCACAGGTGTGGGTTCAATTCCAGACCTGAAGGGCAGCTAGTAGCCATAGTCTCAGTGGTTCTACCAGGCTCTATCGGACCAGGAAACCAATACAGATACTTTTATAGATATTCTAAAAAATTTTTTTCTGATGGATACTAAGAATTACATAAATTACTATGTATCTCTTCCTGCATGTGCTGTAACAGGATCAAAATACCACCTTCCTAATGCCAAAAATTTTAATGTCAAGTTTTCTATGGTATTCCTAACCTTATTTCTAGTAACATGCTGTATCCTTTCCATTGTTTTATTTCATTCTTTGGTTTTTATTTAATATCCTCGTACTATATTGTATGTGTCATGTGTCCTCATAAGGTACCTTTTGAGACTGGGGAAGATTATTTTCAGGGGGAAAATATTTAATAATTTTCATATAACTTAATAATAAATTTGTAACAATATTAAATAATTATTAAATATATTTGATTTTTTTTTTTTTTTTGCGAAAATCTTTTTCTTCAAAGAAAAAATGTCAATCTTTTACTAGCAGAATGTGCAAATGTATAATCTCCTAGATTACACACTATGGGAATATTTTCATACACTGTTTATTTAAAAGGAAATTATTTTAAGCCTTTCACTGTAACTTTTAGAGATCTTTTGCAGCACACAATTTTTTTAGCATTCAACTAGTTTCCAATTACTTCAACCTAATTAACAAACCACTTCAAACCCTTAATAATGACAAATCTCCCATGTATAATATTTTGCACTTTAAAACATCCTTTAATAAACCCTATTTCATCTGATCGTCCTACAATCCTATGATACTGTTACACTATCAAGTTAAAATAGGGGAAACAAGATACAAAGTGATTTATCTGTCAGGTCCCACAGTTATGAAGGGTGAAACTGTGTTCAATTCCAAAACATATGTTCTCTCTCCAAAACGTGTTACTCTCAAAGAGCATACACTAAGCTACAGCACAGCTACAGAATCCATTCTTCCCCTTTTCTGAACATACAGTAAGATTCTCTCTCAGGAGGTCCTAGAATAAAACATAGCCACAGGGCTGACTTTTAGCCAACAGAGTGAGTGTATGTATGAAAAGTAATGTATGCCACTTTCAGGGCCTGGGTTCATAGAACCTCCCATAAACTCCTTCACACTCTTTCCTGTGCCAATATAAATGAGATGGTAATAACCAGGGTGACCTGAGAAAGCACGAAATGAAAATGGCAAAACCGCCATTAATCTGGGTCCCTGACTATACATAAAAGAACCCCAAAGATCACTAATTATAAGGAAAAATAAACATCTGTGAAACTATTGTTTTTACCATATCCTAACTGTACCTATTAACTGAACACATTAATAAATGAAGATATATACTGATTAACACTTTGCATTCTTAGAAAAATCTAAGAATGTGGAATACACATTAATAAACATGTGCAATTAATTTCTAAGCACAGTGGAGTTAACTTTACTCCTCCTGTCCTTTCCAATGCTCACTTACATCTAAAACGTAACAGGTTTTATTTTATACAAAATGATTTTAGAAAGTAATTTCTACTATAATTAAAAACCAACTGGTATCGATAAACTAAAATACATAAAATAAAGGATGTATTAATCCTAGGTTTCCTGAACAAAGTGTACCTCAGGGTAACAAAAAAAGACTATCCTACAAACTTAAAGATTCTAACCTGAATTGTGTCAAGTTTCTATATCTAACTACCAGTATACATGAAGTAAGATGGGCAGAGGATTTGTAAAATGACACCACAGATTCAGCACGCAAAATCCACAACGTGGGAAAGTCTACAAGGCAAATAATCTAGTTTCCCCAGAAAATAAACTGCAAGAAGAGAGGCCTATCATCCCAATATGTGTGCTCTTCACTGGGCTCCTAGTCTGAAGAAAGCAAAAATAAAAACTTTATAAGTTTATGAGATAATCAGGGATATATAAACACAACCTGGGTATTTGATGATTTTAAGCAATCACAATTTTTTAGGTGATAATGAATTGTGGTTACATTTAAAAAGGAGTTTATATCTTCAGAATTAAACAGGGATATAACTTATGGATGGGAGCTCTGGTGGCATAGTGCCTAAGGTATCTGACTGCAAACCAGAAGGCTGGTGGTTCAAACCTACCAGCCACTCCCCAGAAGGAAGGTTGGGCAATCTACTTCCGTAGTGGTATCACCTCGGAAAACCAAGGAGGGGTCGCTACGAGTCAGACCTGACTTGAAGGCAGTGGGTTTCGGGTTTTATACTTATGGATGAAAGTATATGTCTGGGATTTGTTTTACCATAATCTGTGATTGGTAAGAAAAAGAGTTATGTGGGTAGGTAAGATGAAACAAGATTGGCTAGTATTGGTAACTGATAAATTTGGGTGATTGCTTTATGGAGGCCCCTGTATAGTTCTATTTTTATTAAAATTTTTTCTTAACAAAGTTAAGAAAAGGGGGGAAAAAGGTAACTGATTCACTTAGCTACTGAGCAAGAAGGCTTCAAAGCATAGTTCAGTTTTCAATAATGACACATAGGAGGTTATATTGCATTCAAAAACAGTCAATTGTTTTCTAGTGAGTCTTTATTTTTCAGCAATCCTCATTTTTTTTCCTAGTGCAATGGTAAACTAAAATCTACCTTCCAAAACACATATATACTCACAAATTATTTTCCAAGTAATTTTAGGTTTTTCAGACCTGCTGGTTTCTTCCCCTATTTTGCAAAATTATCTTAAACATAAATATAAAATATTCCCATTTGGACCAAAATATACAGAGACACTATTCATAGGTTATATATAATATTAAAGTCACAAACATACCAAATGGCACCATAACAGTGCTATGGTCAGTAAAATAAATGCACTTAAGAAATGTAAATTATCTTAATCTGCTCAAGCAGTACTGAAACCCAAATGTTTTTTACACTTAAATTTGTTATACAGGCAACTGTTAAGCTCTGAAATTTAAGAGGACAGAATTAAGTTATTTCATACAAGCAGTCACCAACTTACAAGTTAATTATAAGTGCCCCTCCGTATACAAAGTTTCTATTACTTTTACCTCTAAATATGTCATAACATCACCCCCAACCCTCTTGATCTTTGCCCCAAACCTCCTACCCATTGCCAAGGTTCCACCTCACTGCCCCCTCTCACGGCCAGGGGGATATAAGTTTCTGGAATCCAGAGTAAAAACTCAGGAACGCATTTTCCTACAGAAAAAAATATAAATTGTGATCTAGAATGCTGAGTATTATAGTTCAGCTAAACTATGTTTATAAAGGCTTTTATGAATTAAGCCTAAGAATCTAATAACCATTCACAACAGTATTTCTATGAGAAAATGCATTCCAGGTTCAACCAACACAATCCCTTTGTAGGTTGGTGACTATCTGTATACTGCCACCAAATGATACATATTTCACTGAAGTGACAAAACATTAAATTCAAAACAGCTGTATGACACAACTATTCACTCTATGAATGCAGTAATATCAATCACTTTCTAAGAAAAATTAATCATCTTTAATTCCTTAAAAAGCTGCTGCAATACTTACATTTAACATTTCAAAATCATTACTTTCTAAACCCTGTGTAAGAAGAACTGGAAAGCTATTCGTCTGTGGAAGGTCTTCCTTTCCTTTTTTTGAATCTATATCCATTGCTCCCAGGCGCTCTTCAATGCTAACCTACAGAACAGAAATGATCTGGTTAATGCTGACTACACCTTATTATTCAGGTAGATTGATTAGACAGACAAGGTGTGTGTTCATATTATTTTGTGCCAAGGTTTCAGAGACAAAAGGCAATGACTACATTACATTTTAACCTAAGGGGGAAAAAATATGCTTTTTCCCATTCCAACAGAATGGCATTAGCACAGTGCCAATATTGGAGACAAGTGGAAACATTTGCAACAACACAAGTTTCCAGATTCTAGTAGAGGAAAAAAAAATGGCTACCCAAAAAGCATATGATTTAAAATGTAACCCATAAAAGCCCCTCTATGTGAAGATTCCAAAGAGGCTTCAAGGGGCTGGCACGATTACTTAAACACAAGACCTATCATCACAGAGGGAGCAGCTCTGGTAGCATAGTGCCTAAGGCACTTGACTGCTAACCAGAAGGCTGGGGGTTCAAACCCACCAGCCACTCCTTGGAAAGAAGGTTGGGCAATCTACTTCCCTACTGATACCACCTCAGAAACCCTAAGAGGGGTCACTATGAATTGGGTCTGACTTAACGGCACGTAACACCAACATCATCATCATCACAGAAGCTTCCTCCACTATAACCATCCTTGGACACTGGCCCACAGATCTAAAAAAGGAAAGAATTACTGAAAGATAATAAAAGATAATCATGTTCCCAAAACAATTTGTAAAATGTACGACTATTTTTCTCTCTACCAGTCAGTGCCAAACAATCTTTTATTAGCTAGAATATGTATACTACAACCAAGTTTTCCTTCATAAATATTTGAAATTTAAGTGTAAGTTAGCATGATTTAATTTGCTATACAAAAATTCAAAACAAATAGAACTCATCCCTGGTTAAAAAGAAAAACCAAACTCACTGCCATTGATTCCAACTCAGAGTGACCCTCTTTGGGTTTCTGAGGCAGTAAATCTTTACATAGACTGTCCTATCTTCCTTCTGCAGGGTGGCTGGTAGGCTTGAATTGCCAACCCTCAGGTTAGCAGTCAAATGCCTTAGGCACTACACCACCAGAGCTCCTTCATTTCATCCCTGGTTAAAGCAAGACTAATAAACCAAGTTCTTCAATCCCTTAATAAAAAAGCCAAAACACTAAGGCTCTATGACTAATAAAACAAAACAAATGTGCTTTGATAAAGCCCCATGTCTGAGTTATCCTAACTTACGAATAACATAAAAATGCAAGAAGAAACTAAAGGGCTAGACCCAGAACAAGCTAAAGAAAACTGGCACTTCACGTTTAAACTCAGTATTATGTCACTGAGGAATAGCTTTTTTAAGAAGAGCAATATTGTCCCTAACCCTCTACCCACCCCCCAAAAATGTAGGATATTTAAATTCTGCGTAAGAACCAATCTACTAAAAAACTTAGAGCTCTTGAAACATAACGATCTTTCTCTAAGGATGAAGCAGCTAAAATCGTAGATACTTTAGACAGAAGTAGAGAATATGAATGGATAACGAAAAAAGAGGACTCTACATAGACACGTAGAAGGAAGTTTTGGGAGTTGAGAAAAAAGTTTATAAACGCTTTAAGATATTAGTGACAACCAATTTTAAACATCAACAAGCACTAAACTAGCCAAGACTGCTCAGACAGCCAAGAGAAGAGAGGCATCACTGGAACTCAGCAATATGCGAAACCCAATGAAAGTCATCATGGCAAGTCCTGGCTTCTTTCACTCAAATACAGGCATACTTCAGAGATACTGGGGGTTCAGTTCCAGAAAGCCACAATGAAGCAAATTCCACAATAAAATGAGTCATATGAAGGTTTTGGTTTCCCAGTGTATGTAAAAGCTGTTACACTATACTGTACAATCTATTAAAAGTATGCAATAGCATTATGAAAAAAGTTTGAAATATTTTGAGAATTACTAAAATATGATGCAGAGACACAAAGTGAGCAAATGCTGTTGGAAAAATGACACTGATAGACTTGCTCAACGTAGGGTTGCCACAAACCTTCAATTTGTGAAAAACACAGTAGCTCTGCAATAAAACAAGGTATGAGTGTACACGTTATTCAGCTACCTATTAACAAACGGCCTTCACCCTCTTCAGTTAGTAAAAGTCCTGTCTTTTCCACTAAACTATGGCCTTGAAGTCTCCAAAGGTCACAATCTGAAATTTCAGAACCTACATGGCTAGGGATAAAAGTGGGTAGCAATAATCTCAATTAAGTTTCTAAAGTTTCAACTTTGGCTCTATCTAACATATTTGTTACACTCCCCCAGGTAATACTGAATTTTAAACTCAAATATATGGTTAAAGTCATGGTTATTACCTCCTTGTCACCTAACTTCCTCTTGCTCTCTAATTCCTCAGTTTGTGAAGTAACAGGCTTGATAGCTGCACGATGACCAGGAATCCCAGGCACCAGAACTTTTGCTTCAGAATTCATCACTGGCGTTCTTACCTGTTGAACAGAATGGCAAGGGTATGCAAAAGGAAATGATGGCTCAGTCCTCCCAAGATTTATCCTCAATGAGAAAACTAACAGCTTCTAAAAGCTTCTTCTATTAGAAAACTCAATATAACTAACTTAATATAAAATGTGAATTAAAGATAAATTTTAACTGAATTTGGCAAATAACTTTTAAAATGATAATCCGAAGGTCCAGTTTTAAAGCTTAAAATACTACTTGATAGTAAAAACCAGGGGTGGGGGGATAGGGGGACCTACAGATTATATAAGGACATTCTGGTTTAAAAAATTAAAGAGTTAAGTTGCACATTTTACAACTATCTCCAATAACCTAATTGCCAGAAATGCTCAGATAGCCAAGAGAAAGGTGTCATCACTGAAACTCAGCTAGAAGCGAAACCACATGGATATCATCACAGCATGCCATGACTTTCCTTTTCTTATTAAACTGCCAAATATAAAATATCTACATGCAGAGGCAAAGTTATATTCAAAATAGAGCACCACGATGATGCTTTTACATCTATTATTAAATTCTACATCTATTGTTTTATTTCACCCTGAAATACAAGATCTCTTTCTATCAAACTAAGTATTTAAATTGATTTTTTTTTAAAATCATTTCTTAAAAACAAAGTTACCTGAGTAAATCCAAAGCATGTTACTTGAATGAGTAATCTGGTATGAGTCACAACTCAAATATGAGTTAGGTAATAGAGAAGGGCTTTTGTTCCTATATAATTTCTTGATATAACTCAAAGTATGCCAATTATAAACACATTTTCATGTAACTAAATGTGAAGAACTCAGATCCCTTCTATCTCCACTTCATATGTGTAAAACACTTACCTTTGTTAAGGCAGTTTCTACTTTTGGAGCCCAGTAGTTCGAAATATCTCTTATTAAGCATATGTGAGGCTCTTTGGAGTTCAAAGCCTGGGAATGTATTTTCAAAAGAAAGAGGAAGGGTGGAAAAAAAAGAAAAAGAGAATGTCAAACAAAGCAATTGGGAATGAGAACAAAATGAAAAACAAATGACTAAATGTGCATTTTTATGAAAAAAAAAAAAAAAAAAAACACCTCTATAAATGGCTTAAACACAAAAGTGTTAGCCATTATCACCAATAAGACTGATGGCAGTAGAGAAAAGGTAAACTCTTAAAGACACAGAGCGTACTTACTTTCTTCGGTTATAAACTGTTGAAATTTTCTCATTCATACTTTTAAAAGATCAATAAACGGAAAAACCAAACCCACTGCCATCAAGCCGATTCCAACACATAATAACCCTATTTCTAAATGTAACAGATTCTAAAGGAGACCTATCAGTTGAAGAAAATGACCAATATAAAGAATAATCTGCTTACACATAAATAAAGGTCCTTCCCTAAAACTTCCCATTGTTATCATTCCAAAAGTAAATCCAATAGTAGTCCTGGATAACAAAATGCTCTGAGGTAGTTCCATCATGAATGTCCTCCCAGATGTATTAAAGAGAAAGGAGCCAAATACAGCAAAACATGTATGTACCCATTTGTAGTTTAAGGTTGTAATTCTGTATGCCCATATGATCAACCAATACAGTTGAAGGATTACAAAACAGATAAATACATGGAATGGAGGTTTATATTTCACAGCTTATACTTTTCTCCCTTTTTATTAAACCATATCTATGCATTAATAAATTTTTTAAAAATAAAAGTTATTTTTTTAACCTCAACAGAGTTTGCTTGGACACGTGATGATATTCTACTCCCACGTCTGAGGGCTTTACTGAACATAAATATATAACTGCATGCTTAGGAAATCATTTGCTATTAGACATGCTCATAGCAACTCACTGATAGCTTTTAAAGAAACATTGTTGTTGTTGTTGTTGTTATGTGCCGTCGAGTCAGCCCTGACTCATAGCGACCCCTCCTTGGGTTTCCGAGGCAGTATCACTACGGAAGTAGGATTGCCCAACCTTCCTTCCGAGGAGTGGCTGGTGGGTTTGAACCGCCAGCCTTCTGGTTAGCAGTCAAGTGCCTTAACCACTGTGCTACCAGAGCTCCCAAAGAAACATTAGTAATCAAAATGTTACATCATTGCATTGCCCATTATACTTCCACTGAGAATGGGTGCTACTACTACTAAGCTCTTTTAGTAAAAGATTTCCTTTTGTATAATTGGTCAAAATTCACACAGAAGTTACACTTGTGCTGACCAAGATGATAACCACTAGGCAAATGTGGCTACTGAGCACTTGAAATGTGGCTAGTCCAAACTGAGACGTGTTTTAAGTGTAAAATACATCAGATTATGATGACTTAATACCATACACACCCTCCCCCAAAAAAGGATGTAAAATTTCTAAAAAATTTTCCCAACTGACATAGTTATTAGAACAATTATTCTGGATATACTGGGTTAAAGAAAATAATATAGATTTCTCATAAAATGAAATAAACCACCCAATGAAAACTCCTTTTATTAAAGGAAAATATATTATTTCTTTTTAAGTATTCCACTAAGCAGATCAAATATCATTTTAAATCATTCTTTTCCACAGACATTTTGGTGCTGTATTTTACTTCAGAATAGCATCTACATACCACTCGCTCAATGGTGGGCTGAAACCAACTGCCATATACAAGCAACAATGATGTTTTGTTTGAGCAAAAACCAGCTGCTAGAACAGGGATGGGTTTTGGTGTAGATTTCTTGCCTTTCCCAGGTGTTGCTATCTGAATTGTGCAGTTTGAAGTCAAAGGCTTTTTACAGAATCTAGAAATTAAAAAAATTAGAGAATGTGAAATCAGAACATCTCATACTAATTCTGTGAAGCTGGCTTCAAGTCCTGAGATGGCACTCACCTCCTCCAGTTGCTAGACACCTTCAAAACTCACCAGGGTCTCCAGCATTAGTGTTCCTATCAAGATTTCTCCCACTTCCCACACCAACCAAAACCTTCACCACCAAAATCTGCCTTGGTATCTATCTACTCTTCCATGCTGTTCTGTCAGACCCCACAAGAAGCCTAGGTTCCCCAGTCATGTCTAATCATCCTGAGTTTCAGTCTCTATTTGGCTCTGTACCTGCCCTATTCTAACCGCTACCTCCAGTTGTTCCCAATGCCCAAAAAGCCCCAATATGACCTCTGGAATACAGTCATCAGTACCTTCCTGCTCTATCCCAATTAACCCCAGCAGCCCTACTAAGATGTACCTATTTTCTCCACCACACCCTTTCTGCCTGAGGCATTAGACATGTGTGCTCCTTGTTTTTCAATGACACCTCACAACAACAATCTCCCTCTCCCCTCTTCATCTCTAAAACTGTCACCAGATATGAGCTACCCCTCCTTCCTCCATCGTTGGATCATTCTGCACATTTCTTAGACGATTTTAGTGACTCACTGCCATTCTTTCCAATACTACTCCTATTTAGTGATTTCCATACCCAGTATCTAGGCTGATGATCCTTCTAACACTTGAGCCCATCAGTTCCTTAGCCTTCCCATCTTCACTGTATCTCAGCCGCACTTCAAACCCTAAACACTTTATTACACTTATTACCAATATGTGTAACTCTCTGTAATCTCAATGTTAAGCATTCCATTCTCCTGCTATTTTTCCAACTCACTTCTTTGAGTAATATTAACTCTATAACCATCTATACCCAGGACTTTTGGTCTCTGCTTTGGCCATAACCATCTACAGTCTATTCTGAACAAAATGCAGAATGACAATCTTAAAATTTAGGTCAAATACCATCATTCTTCCCTGCTTAAAATCCTCTGATGGCTTACCAATGTCTAAGCCCAAGGATAAATGCCCAGGTCCACACCGTGGCCATTTTTGGGTACCCACTTCTTCTGGGACCTTAATTATACATTCTGTGTATACACATCAAAACCAAAAACCAAACTCTCTGCCATCAAGTTGATTCTGACTCACAGCAACCCCCTTTGGGTTTCCGAGGCAGTAAATCTTTATGGAAGTAGATTGCCCAGTCTTCCTTCCATGGAGTGGCTGGTGGGTTTGAACCAACCACCTTTTGGTTAGCAGTCAATACACACTATACCACCAGAGCTCCCTCAAGTGTTACACACCAAAATGTTAACTAATCATTCCCTCTAGGGAATAGAACTCAATGCAATGATAACTCAGATACATTACAATCACTTCTTCTAAACATCTTGAATGTTTTAAAATGGGCATACATTACTATCATAATTAATTATATTAAAATAAATGCTTATTCTAGATTTTAAGAGGAAGGATACCAACTAATAATAAAAGCTAAAACCATTTTAAAGTTTGCACATACCTGAGTTTCAATCCACGTTTACAATATATGGCAGGGATTAGCAACTTTACTTGTACAAGGCTAGATAATACATATTTTAGGGTTTTTTTAAGCCACCTAAGGCTGGACACTATAGTTTGCTGACCCCTGCTCTGTAACTACTACACAACCTACCAGCATGCCCTCTCTCTAAGCCACCAAAAAAACACTATCATTGCTATTCTTTACTGGTCCACATATATGTGGCAAAGGGTATCAAAGCACTATCAAAAACTGTAATTAAAGCAAAACAAAAGTTCACAAGCAAATTGCTTCAACTTAGCCACTTTCTTAAAAAATTTTATCATCAGAACTACCAATACTTACTAGGCATACATCATAAGCAGCTACTCTACTAACCACAAATATATGAAGAAATGGTCCAAGCATGAAGATTGCTTTCAAAACAAGTTAACTGAAAAGTAATATAATACCAAGTACAGTCATCCCTTGGTATCTACTTGGGATATCCCTTGGTTCTAGGACCTCCCATGGATACCAAACTCCATAATGCTCTTATAAAAAATGGTTAGTATTTGCATTTAACCTACACATATCCACCCATATACTACAAATTTTCTCTAGATTACTTATGATACCTAAAACAGTGTAAATGCTATGTAAATAGCACTTTATGCCATCCTCGTAGCATGTAAGGGACTGCTGTGATCACTTAATTGCTCCCCTCTCCTGCCCAAGTATTTTCGATCCATAGCTGGATGAATCGATGGATGTGGAATCTGCGGAGATGGAGAGCTGGACTATATACTAAAATAGGTTATGAAGTAGTAACAGTTCAAAAGAAAGAGAAATAACTTTCTACTTGAAAAATTCCTTACTTACCCATTTAATATATGTTCAAAAAGATGAACTTGACCATCTCTGCACACAACAGCTAACTTGACAGGCTGAAAGAAAAATGTAGCTTACTACTCTAAGACAAAACATTATACCAACAAAATAAACAGATTAACATACTTCAGTCTCCAATCTAATTACGAAAACTCAACTTTATTCCCCATCCCTTTAAATAACCCGAGAAAGAACTAGTATATTAAGAATGTACAACAAATGATGCTGTCAAAATAACGATTATTGTTACTGTTGCTCAATTACAAGCAAATGTTTGGGCTGAAAAGACAGTTCAGTCAAGACAAATGCAGCTTTGAAGTTAGATGAACAAAGTTACTACCAATCCATAGATTGGTCACATGAAACAGACGTGGCCCATTTGTCGCAGCAGTCAAGATTAGTGAAAATGTCATTTTGCATTGACAGCTGGGAAGAGGTTAGACTGGAGAGTGGGTCCTCATCCCCCAGTATTTGCGATGCTATTCACCTTGATGTCTGGATACTCCCTTCTCTGCACCACACTGCATGCATTCAGCCTCACACCTCAATAAACTCTGCAGCACATTTAAAAGTTTTGATGCTTTCTTAAAGAAAGCTTAATGAAAATTTAGCACATTCAAAAAGCACTTCCAAAAAGCTGCAAAGTTAACAGTATAGTGGGAGAATTCAGGGAGTAGCCAATATACTAGGAGAAATAAATATATAAAATATTTTAACACTAACTTTGTGCTGTGAAAGCACTCTCAAGAATTTACTGGTATATTTAAAGATTAGAAATCTCAGAAAGAAGCTATTAATTTTTTCTATTTTTGATGTTTACCAGTAAATGAAAGTTGTGAGGGAGATTATTTTTCTCTATAGTCTTCTAGTTCCGCCCCTTCCTCATTTTCTACTAATAGATACTCCACCAAAATATCTACATAGGTGATAACTTGGTATCTTTTTAAGAAAACACAAGCAGAATCAACATTAGAATCAAGGTTTTGTTTTAGAGCTAAATTTTAAATGACTGCTGTAACTACAATTTCACGTAAAGTGACAGGATTAGAACCTGGCTTCCTAAAAAGCAGGCTCCAATCACTTCTACTTTAATATCTTAAAATGTCTAAAAAGTTCTGATATAGGAGATGCTCTTCCCCTTAATTTATTACTGACAATTTTAATGCATAATGTCAATATTATTTCAAAATAATTTAAATTTAAGAGTAACAACAGAATTCACAGTCAAAAAGAGAAAGCAGTAACTCAGTTAATTCTCTAAACAGACTAGGGAAAAATTCTGCTATTCCAAGGGAGGTGATTTTTATCATGCAAATTATTCGCAATTGGGGGCTTAAATAATCACACACATAAAACAACTTTTAAAATAACTTAAGTCACTTAAAGTAAATAGTTAAGGAGGCAAATACCAAAGTATTACTATCTTATGAGGTTCCTATGATGAGAACCAAGTGCACTGACCACAATCAATGTACCCACATCTACTGATAGTGTGATAAAACACAGAATTTCTTTGGATTTTTCTAAAATACTGAAAATAATTCCTGGATCTCATTACTCTCTGACCTGATCCCATTAAGAGACAAAGGTCCTTATAGGAATCACTTACATAATTGACACTGACACTACCCCTACCCACACCCATCTTAGAAAGCTGAGATTCTTCAGTTTGTTTACTTGCCCTTAGATCACATTAGCAGCAGAATCAATATTTGGATCAATTATTTATTTTTTTTTTTGCTTTTTAAACCAATACACCTTTTCCACTATAACACTTTTCAAAACTATCAAAACACAATGAAAAACTTCTAAATCACCTCTCCTTAAGACTAGGATTATATCCAAAATAAAATCTTAAGTAGCTTTAGTCAAACAGAAAACATGAACATGAACCACTTCAAAGATATCAGGTTTGCTAAATGCTGAATATATATTGTAATCAAATCCCTAATTTTCACATCAAAAAACAAAAAATATAGACAGCAGCTTTTTTTTTTTCTTTTCCATCTTTTACTCTCTGTTCTTCAGATTGCCAAAATTTCTGACCTATCTCTAGGTTCACTGACCCTTCTGTCACTTGTAATCTAATAGTAAGTGCATGTAATACATTTTGAAATTTCTACTTCTAAATGTTTAAATTTTAATTTAGAATTTTTATTTGCTTGATTTTAAACAGTAACATTTGTAAAATCAAAATACAAATTCTCAGAAATTCACCATTTACCTCTTCTCTGTTTTCCGACAAAGTCAGGTCAATGTAGACAGGTTCATCTGTAACTGTGAATGACATCACTGCATTTTTTTCTTTGTTCTCTGACCGGACTTGCCTAAATAACAATACCAGCAATTAGATATTATTAAAAAAAAAAAAAAAAACAAGCATCTAAAGGGAATCACAGCATTTGATTCCCAGTAGGATTTTCATCTAAATAAGATGACAAAGATCAAAATAAGGTAAGTATTTGTGTCACTACTACATAATATAGTTGCTCGGAAAAAGAAAAAGCATTAACCTGTGGCAGATCTGAAGAATAAATACCATTCTCTACTTTTCCCCTTTGTCTATCTTAATGCCAATACCACACTTGTCTTGATTACTATAACTGACATTAAGTCTTGAAATCAGGCAATGTTAGTATTCCAGCTTTGTTCTTCAAAGTTGTTTTGGTAGTCTGTCCTTTACACTTCTGTATACCCAAAATGAAAAAACATGAACTTCAATCCATTTCTCACACTATATACAAAAACTAACTCAAAAACAGACCACTGAACTAAATGTAAAACCTAAAATGAAAAAATCCAGGAGAAAGCCTTTGTAACCTTGGGTCAGGGAAAGATTTCTATAATCTGAACTTCAAGAAAATTAAGAACTGCTCTTAGGAAGACACAGTTAAGAGTAAATAAAAACAAACCACAGACTAGGAGAAAGTATTTGCAAAGCATTTATCTGATAACCCAGAATATATACAAAACTCTCAAATCTCAGCAATAAATCAATTAAAAAATGGGCAACAACAGCTAAACAGCTACTTCAGCTAGAAACAGATCCAGACGGCAAATAAGCACATAAAAGATTCTCAACATTATTAGCCATTAGGGATATGAAATTAAAACACACCTGTTACAAAGACTAAAATTAGGCACCCGACTGCTGAACAGAAGGTTGGTGGTTCAAACCCACCAGCCATTCCTCAGAAGAAAGACTGGTCAATCTACTTCTGTAGTGATGCTGCTTCGGAAACCCCAAGAAGGGGTCACTATGAGTCAAAAGACAACTCGACGGCACAGAACAACAAAAAAATTAAACGATCATAACAAGTGTTAGTGATGATGTAGAGAAATTAGCAATCTCATCCACTGCTAGGGGAAATGTAAAAAGGTACAACTACTTTGAAAAAGTTTGGCGATTTCTTTATAAGTTAAATGTATACCTATCACATGATTCAGCCATGACACTCCTAGGATTTGTCCAAAATAAATGAAAATATGCCCAAACAAAGACTTAACACTAATGTCCACAGCAACTTTATTTGCAATGACCCAGAACTGTAAACAAGTCTGAAGACTGGACCAGGAAGGAGGATTAGGAAGGAGCAAGAGCAAACCCTTGGGATCAATGGATATGTTTATTATCTTGATTGTGATGATGGTTTCAGTGGTATACACTCTGCCAAAACTCCTCAAATTTGTATACTTTAAATATGGGCAGTTTACTATATGTCAATCATGCCACAACAGAGCTGTTTAAAAACCTAGGTACAAAAAAATAAAGATAAATAATAAAGAATAAGTAACAGCATAGTTTACAATCTTATCAATTAGTTAGGCTTCATACATTTACCAGTAAATAATCTTTCAATTTTTTCTGTCTGGAAGAAAATTAAGAGTTGATTTGATGAATTCTAAATGTTTTCATCAGGTGCCTTGGTGGCACAGTGGTTAAGTGCTCAGCTCCTAACAAGAGGTCAGTCCTTTGAAACCCAACAACCGCTCCACAGAAGTATTTGACAGTCTGCCTTATGGGCAGTACTACTCCATCCTCCAGGGTCACTATGAGTCAGAACTGACTGGATGGCAACAGGTTTAAATGCTTTTGTGCACCATAAATTACTAATAAAAAAAGATCCATTCTCACATAAAGTCCTACATATTACGCATGCTTATAGACCACTATATATAGAAGAAACTTATCTTTAGCCCATCAATGAGAAATAGTACTAAGTATTATAGCAACATGAAAAGTCAGATCAATACAGGCAGGTTCATCTGTAACTGAAATGTATCACTCACTGCATTCTTTTGTTTGTTTTCTGACCACAACTTTCAGGTCAGAATCAAGAAATCTTCAAATGTTATTTCCTTTTAAAAAAAAAAAAAGTGTTCTTCAAAGGTAATTACCAGGGAACTTTAGACTTACTTGCTCTACCCATCAACACACAAATTTGCAGAGCTTCACAAATGGGTCTTATCAGGCAGCTGTTCAATACAGGTTTTTAATTTGTTTGCTTTTTTATTTCCTGATTACCAGAAAGCTCTAGGCGTGTTAACTATTTCCAAAATCTTATAAAATGATAGAAATCACACTTTTCTTTTACAGAAAGAAATTTTATAGCTAGAGACTCCTTCATACAAGGAAGCCAAAGAAGTGAAGTATTGAGAGTTGATGCACTTTGGTAACGTCAGGAGATCTTGATGGCAGATTTTAACTTTCCAACATTACTAATTTTTTTATGTAAGTGTTAAAGCCTCTGGAACTAAAAGACACGAAACAGAACCAAATCAATTGGATTAGGAGAAGCATTAACTAATCAGTTGATGCCTTTTAAGGCAAACAGAGGTCTATATTTTGCACCATGAACCTTTCTTCACACAATTATGTTTTTAAGGTGTGTTTTATGATTCCCACTTCTAAATGAGTATTATTTAGCACAAATTCATAGTAACTTTATATAATCAACAGCATGTTCAACTAATTGATTATTACGAGGATAAGAAACTATGTTGTTTCCAAATTTTCTTCAAATACTTTACATACAGTCATCCCTTATCAGGGATTGGTCCCTACATACACATACACACACACACACACACCCTGCAGATACCAAAATCCAAGGATGTTCAAGACCCTTATATAAAAATAACATAGTACATACTGCATATAACCTACACACATCCTCCTGTATACTTTGAATCATCTCTAGATTACTTCATACCTAAGACAATGTAAATGTAAATGCTTACGTTCCCTCTTAGGGATTGTTTTGACCATTTAATTATCAAACCAGCCCTCCCCCCACTCAAGAATATTTTCAATCCATGGTTGGTTAAATCTGTGGATGCAGAACTCGCACATATAGAAGGCCAACTGTACTGATTTTGACTATGAAAATAGTAGGTTAAAAAAAAAAAAAAAAAACTGTGACCTTCACCATCAGATGATGTCAAATAAAATCCAAGAAAAATATTCTTAAATTTCATAAATCTCAAATTTTTTGATGGTCCTTTAATACTCAAATTCATTTTCACTTTAAAAGGGAATTAGTAATAGCAATTACTACAAAAAACAGCTACAAGGAATTTAATAATCAGTAAGTGTACATCACTGCATTATCTCAAGATGGCATCATCTATTTCATTTTAACAAAATTAACAATTTTCCTATCTAAAAAAAAAGAAAAATAGCTATTTTTAAATTACCCAGGCACAAAAATATTACTCAACTGTACCTCTAAACAAGCACAGAGAAGGTCCTAATACATAATGCTCTTCAATATTTCTCATGAAGATCTGTTTTTTTTAAGGAGGCTCAAATCTTTATTACACATTAATGTAAATCCAAAATTAAAGACAATAAAGCAAGTTTCATTTATAATTTACAATAACCATTTGACAGAGTCACCAAGCAAAACTACCTCCCAAATACAAAAGACTACATACCAGACATTAAGTAACCGGTCATGTACTGCTCCAGATAAGAAATAAAGACCTGTAATTCCATCAAAGGGCTGGCTCTCATTAGGAGGTCTGATAGTAGTGAACATAAGTGATGAAACCGGCGTCGCATGTCCTGTGAAGTGCTAGAGAAAGTTAAATCTCATTTAGGAGAGGATGGCTTCAAAGCAGTCAAAGTTCACATGTATCATAAATGAGACATACATAATATGTATCTGAAAGCAGTACTCCAGACTAAAGATAACAGTTAAATTGAATTCTAAGCAACTAAGATAATTTTATATGTTCCTCCCACTTTTTAAAAAACCCATACAGAAACGTTGGAAATTGAGATGTTCCTCCTAACTCCTATGAGTATACCCCACAACCCCTATTTCTTCCAATTCTGAGTTAAAGATTCACTTAATTCTATACATTTTAAGGGGATATTTTAGGTGCTCAGACACAGCCAAGGAATTGCAGGTCTTCATTTTACTCTCAGCAAGTTGAAACCACAATTTTAAGGCATCATCACAGCACCATTAAGTTTAGTAACCCCTCAGCGGAACTGTTTTCCTCCTCAAAAACTGTAATACCAAATCTGGGTTGCATAAATGGTTAAGCACTCAAGTACCAGCCAAAAGGTTGGGAGTTTGATCCCACCACAGAAAATATGGCACCTCAGAAGACAGGCTTGGTGATCTGCTTCTGAAAGGTCACAGGCTTGAAAATCCTGTGGAACAGTTCTACTCTGCACACATGGGTCATCACAGTATGGAATCAACTCAATGTCAACACAATAAACTTTCACATTTAAATACTATTAGCGGACAAAATCCTGGATTCGTTATACTATAATCATAGCAGAATAGAAGATTTTTGATTCAAATTTCATTTATTTGTTCTATTTATTTTACCAATGAATGTGAAGAAGGGCATATTTACCTATTTATCAATAAAAAAGACATAAAGGCTAAATTCTGTGTATTAGTTCTACAAACTCATATGCATGGAAGTAAATAAACTGTATTCTTAAACAATATTCCATGACTCGGACTTCTGCCTTTCTCCATATTTATTCTACGTGACTGAGATTTTACTATGCTTGCAACTAATTTGATTCACTCACTCGGTATACTTCTTTGGTCTCCAAAACCCATAGCTTGATTGTTCGACCAGCAGAAAGTAACATCTTTCCATCTGGGCTGATACACAGGGAACTGACGCTGCTATTGTCACCTTTCCATTTGCTGTATTGCGAAGAGAAACAAAAATCTCAATTGAGAAAAACCTTTACTCAGAGCAAACAAAATAAATAAGGACTAAAAAATGCCACCTAATATAGTAGAGCTGACAAGACACAAGGTTGTAGTCACTTGTTGGCCGTATCCAGCTACCCAGAGGGAGCCAACAGTTGGACCTGTGGGCTCAGGACATCAAGATCAATTGGCATAACACACTACACAAAATATTGTTTCACATCCTACTTTAGCAAGTAGCAACTAGGATCTTAAAAGCTTGCAAGCAGCCATCTAGATGCAATAATGTGTCTCTCCTCATCTAGAGCAAAGAAGAATGAAGAAAACCAAAGATTCATGGAAACAATTAGTCCAAGCAACTGGTACACCATGCAACCCTTAGCCTATATGACTATGAGACCAGAAGAACTAGATGGTACGTGGCTACCAATGTCAACCACTCGGAGAGGGATCTTTGTATGAGATCCTGGATAGAGTGGTAGAAAAATGTGGAACAAAACTCAAAATCATTGGGGGGCGGGACCAGGTTTGCTCATCTGATAGAGCCTAATGGAACCACTGAAACTATGGCCCATAGCTATCCTGATCTGGAATTGAACCCACACCTGTGGCTTCCAACCAAACAAAAGACAGGCATATGAGTTAAATATTTACCTGAGGTAGCTATACTCCTTGGAAAGAACAATCATGGGAGAAAGAAGGGCTGTATATGTACAGGGAGACAGTTCATGGGGCAGGAGTGCATGGAGGGATGGACACAGGGAAAAGGTAACTATTGGGAGGAAGTAGGAGGGGAGCTGTTGCATTATGGTAAATTGTAGTCAATGTCATGAGACAAAGTATATGTGAACTGCTGTATGGAAAGTGAATTTGTTTGGTAAACTTTCACCCAAATCTCACACATTCAAGCACACACACAAAGCCACCTAACATTCTATGTCAAACTGTAAGAATAAAGCCTCTGTAATGAGCTTCTCCTGACCCTGAAGGATCTCTTATTAGCAGGCACAAGATAAAGATTTTCAATGGGTAGCAAGAAATGGGTGGGTAACAGTAATTTATACATGGTTACCACCCAACCTTGGAAAAGCTAACAAGTTGCCTGGATCTGGAGAGGCAAGACCACATCATCTCCCTACCACCCAGATTAAGAACTTTGCAACTTAAAGTACAGCCCTCCTATATCAGCATTACCTGGGAAATGATCAGAACTACAGGATCTTAAGCAAAAATAAGACCTGCTGAAACAGGCTGCACAAATGATTTATACCCACATTAAAACTTAAAAAAAAAAAAAAAGCACTGGATTAGAAGATTCCTCTCTAGGAAATGTGACCGGCTCCAGGGAAACATCTACACATACTGACATTGAAGGCTTCCCAATCACTCAACAAATGAAGCCTAAAAGAGCTGACAATCCACACCCACACAGTCCCTTCAAAGAGCTTTTAAATACTCTATTCAAATAGCAACAGGCAGCCAAAGGACCTCTAGCCATTTGAAGAATGCCTTCAACATTAAAGATAGAGATCAAAATCAAACAAATTAATCAAAAAATATCCTTGAAAAGAGAGATGCTGTAAGTAACAAAGAGAAAAAAAAAAAAA
>NW_006921641.1:9779873-9788580 GCF_000298275.1 Orycteropus afer afer
TAAAATACAGAAGAAAGATTTTTAAAAACAGAAGAATTGAAATAAGAAATCTTCCAGGTTAACAGAACATAAAGAATAAGAAGAGAAAAAAATTAAGAAACTTAAAGGATCAATACAGGAGATGATAAACCAAACCAAATCCACTGCCATCAAGACAATTCCTTCTCATAGCAACCCCTACTGGATTTCTAAAGATTGTAAATCTTTTCAGAAGCAGATTGTCCCATCTTTCTTCAGCAGAGCAGAGGGTGGGTTCAAACCACCAACCATCTGGTTAGCAGCCAAATGCCTTAACCACTACACCATCAGAGCTCCTTGTATGGAACATCTCAACAGGAATATGAACCACTAGAGAAAGAAGTGAAAAACAAAGGGGCCAAAATGATCAAATAAATTGTTGTTGTTGTTGTTATGTACCGTCGACTCAGACCCGACTCACAGCGACCCCTCCTTGGATTTCCGAGGCTGTATCACTACGGAAGCAGATTGCCCAATCTTCCTTCCAAGGAGTAGGTGATGGGTTTGAACTGCCAGCCTTCTGGTTAGCAGTCAAGCGCCTACACTACCAGAGCACCCGATCAAATAAATAGTACAAGAAAAATAAGGAGGACAAATTTCCAGATGAATGGTCCCATCAAGTGCCAATGTAATTCAAAATTAAAGAAAAAAACACAGCAAAGTTTAAAAATTAAGTATAATAAACATTGTAAGGCAAAAAAAAAAAAAAAGGAACAATGCCTTCAAAATCCTAACAGAAAAATTATTTTCAACATAAAATTCTATGCCCTCACATAATCAAGATGAGGGTAAAATAAAGACATCAGCTGAACAAGCAAAATCTGAAAAACACAACTGCTGTTCAACAGATTTAAAGAATAATCAGTACAGAAAGCAAGAGGGCAGAGAAGCACCCCCAATAAATTTTAAAAACTGGCTGAATAATTGGTATGTCTGAAGATAACTGAGATTTATACAACTGTAGAAGTAAGGATAAATTAATGAAGGTTATATACAAAACTGAGGAGCCCTGGTGGCACATACAGCTTAAGCTACTAACTGAAAGGTTAATGGTCCAAACCCACCCAGCAACTCTGTGGGGAAAAGAAAGACTTGGTGATTTGCTTCCAAAAAGATTAAAATTCATTGCTTTCTAGTCAATTTTGACTCACAGAAACCTTATAGATATAGTAGAACTGCTCCATAGGGTTTTCAAGGCTTTAAATCTTCACAGAAGCAGACTGCCATATATTTCTCCCCCAGATCGGCTGGTGGGTTTGAAGCGCTGATCTTTAGGTTATCAGCCGAACACTTAACCAATGCACCACCAGCGCCCTCTATAATGAATCAGAATCTCATGTCTATAAAGGATAGCTTGGGGATCTTGTTAAAAACGCAGATTCTGATTCAGTATATCTGGGGTGAAAATGTAAGTTCTCAGCAGAGGATGGAACAGGAATGAACTGGTTTCAAAGCCATGGATAATATGTAAAATGGAAAACAATATCAATTAACAGAAGCAGAAGAATGTTGTTTAGAAACGTGACAGTAAACACCTAAAGAAAAGCTAAAGGAATTAGCCAGTGGTTACACCTGAGGACAAGTTATTGAAGATAGAGTAAGGTAGGATGGAAATCCTCGCAAGGCTATTTGACTTTAGATAATAGCATACCCTGACTGAAAAAAAAAAAAAAGTAGCCACATGATGAATATTTAAGGCAGGACAAATTTTGGGGTGGGGAGGAGGCCATGATCACAGAAGGGTGTATTTCATCTCAGCTCAGGTGCTCGCTTAAACTATTCCTTAACTAAAACAGAGCTAGGCCTCACACCTCGGTGTTATGATTAAATTCACTGTAAAGTGAATACCATGCTAAACAGTGCCATGAACTTTACATAGTCCCTACGGAAAAGATATGACTCTGATCCTCATCCAGACAACTTTGAAAAAATACAGCTGCATGGGCCTCGTATTAGACTTTTCGGATCAAAATCTGTGGTGTTTCTGACAGGCCAGCAGTACTGAAACGACTACCATAGGTAAAGGGAAGGTAAATGTGACTTTTATTTTTTTCCCCTCATCTATGACACTTTCTCAGATAGTCATATCCTCTACCCATTATTATCTTCTAATACTCCCCTCCTCTAAATTCTTAGATCCAAGTAAATCTTTCACTTTCCTGTCTCCCAGCCTATGCTCTTGCTATCTTCCCATCTTCCTTTCCCCTTGAAAATATTCTCTGACCTTCTTCTACCCAAATCTTATTTAAACTCACTGCCATCTAGTCAATTTCAACTCATAAAGACCGTCACTGGGTTTCGAAGGCAATAAACCTTTACGGAAGCAGATCACCCAGTCTTCCTTCCGCAGAGTGGCTGATTGGTTTGAACTGCCAACCTTCTGGTTAGCAGTCAAATGTCTTAGGCACTCCACCACCAAAGCTCCTTAAATCATACTTAAGGCCCAACTGAAATTCTTTCTCTTTCACCAGGCCTTCTCAGCACTACACTACTGGTAATCATATGCTTTCTTATGGCATCTTGTACAAATATTTATTTCACTCTTGTACCATTATTTACTTTTTTATATTAAAATCTTGCAATCTCAACCTGATTAAAAGTTCCTTGGGAACAGTCTATAATCTTATTCAAGCTTACATTCTCCACCATGTAATACACCAAGCTTTAGACATAGCAGGAATACAGTCATGACTGTCCAAATTCTATTGCATTTCCAAACAGTAACTGTATTACCCTCTGCCCAAATCCACAGGACCATCAATGTTACTCACCACTTTACTTTGCATGTCTGTGTATTCCATTCCACAATATGTTTATCATCTGAACAACTATACAAACAGCCATTGTCTTGATGCCACTGTATGCAATTGACTTTGTTGTCATGTCCACCACTCTATAGATTTAAGGTAGGGAAAAAAAAAAAAAAATGAAGCAAAAAATAAAACGTGTCCTATATAATATAAAGGAGCTCCGGAAGCATAGTGCCTAAGGCATTTGACTGCTAACCAGAAGGCCGGCGGTTCAAACCCATCAGCCACTTCTCGGAAGGTTGGGCAATCTACTTCTGGAGTGATACCGCCTCGGAAACCCAAGGAGGCATCGCTATGAGTAGGGACCGACTCAACGGCATGTAACAACAATATAGTATGAACCCTAGAGTCACTGCCAAACAGTTACTTAAAATGGTCTTAAACTGTATCTGTCCATTTTAGTTTTCCAACATCGTAAATGAGAGCTATAACTTCACCAAAATATTAACTTTCTATTCTCCCCTACAGCAAAAACCTACTTACACATGCTAAGTCAAAGTATACTAGTCCTAAATGCCATCTGCTTTTGACAGAATGCCAGGTCTAAGCATGACAAAACACTCCATATACAAAGACAAAAAGTTTGGACATTTGATGAGCTAAGATAGTAGAGTTAAATCTTAGAGTCAAAAAGTCAGTGCTTAAGGTGAAAATCATGTTTAGTCAAAAATACCCTTGAAAATCCTTTTTAGGACAAATATTTTATCAGTTTGTTACTGTAAAAGTTAAGGAAAGGTTTATCTATAGAAGGAAATTTTCTTTGTTGGTTAGCAGGGGTGGGAGGGGAGGAGAAGGAAGGCTGTTAGATAGATAGAGATAAATATTGATTTGGGTGAAGAGAAGGGCAATGTACCAAATTGAGTGACCAATATGGCACCACTGAGGATGAGAAAGACATAGAGAGGTACATGGGAGGTACAGACAACAAACATAAACCCTTTTGTACATACAGTACTGCAGTGTCAATGAAGGCTGACATGGGTATACAGATGGATAGATGGGTGGACAGGATGAACGATTAGATATGTCTATGAAATGGGGAGTGTATCCAAGAACATATATAGGGTTGGCAGACAATGGTCCTATAAGTTTATGTGAATGAGCAGAATTCCCAGGTGTGTAGTAGAAATTACAAGGGGCAAGGTTGTGGTCACAGCTTGGTCACAGCCAGCTACCCAGAGGGACCGAGTAGTTGAACCTGCAGGCTTGGGACCATAGCCACAGGGGACATCAAGCTCAATTGGCATAACATACTATACAAAACAGTTTTCCACTTCCTACTTTGGCAAGTAGCGACTGGGATCTTAAAAGCTAGCAAGCTGCCATCTAGATGCAACGATTGGTCTCTCCTCATCTAGAGCAAAGCAGAATAAAGAAAACCAAAATTCATGGAAACAATTAGTCCTAGCGACTGGTACACCATCTGATCTGCAGCCTATATGACTATGAGACCAGAAGAACTAGATGTTGCCCGGCTACCACTATTATCTACTTGAAAGGGGATCTATGTAGGAGATCTTTGATAGAGAGGGAGAACAATGTGGAACAAAACTCAAAATCATTTGGAGAAAAAAAAAGGGGGGGGGGGCAGGTTTGCTGGACTTTACAGAGTCTGGTGAAACCACTGAGACTATGGCCCCTAGCTGCCCTTCAGATCTGGAATTGAACCCATACCTGTGGTTTCCAGCCAAACAAAAGACAGGCATAGGAGGTGAACATTTACCTCAAGTAGCTACACTCCTTGGAGAGAACAATCGTGGGAGAAAGAAGGGCTGTGTATGCACAGAGAGATAGCTCAGGGGGCAGGAGTGCATGGAGGGATGGAAACTGGGAAGAGGTAACTATGGAGAGGAAGGGGAGCTGTTGCACTGTGGTAAACTGTGGTCAATGTCATGAGACAAAGAATATGTGAACTGCTGTATGGAAAGTAAATTTGCTCTGTAAATCTTCACCCAAATCACAATTTTTTAAAAAAATCCTTTTTAAAAGAGCATCAATACTGTTTCTTGGGAAGGAAATCACTGTTTCTTCAGGTAAACATTAAATATTCCCTGGTATGATGAACCATGCCATATGAACACTACTTTAAAGATACTCAGAATACATAGGATTGGCAGACAATGATTCTACAAGTGTATCTGTATGTTCTTTAAGAATTCCCAAAAGTATAGTAGAGCTGACAAGGGACAAGCTTGTAGTTACTTCTTGGTCACAGCCAGCTACCCAGAAGGAGTGAGCAGTTTGAACCTGTGGGGTCAGGACCATAGTCACAGGGGACATCAAGCTCAACTGGCATAACATACTACACAAAACATTGTTCTACCTCCTACTTTGGAAAATAGCAACTGGGATCTTAAAAGCTTGCAAGCAGCCATCTAGATGGAACGATGGATCTCTCCTCATCCAGAGCAAAGAAGAATGAAAACCAAAGATTCATGGAAACAATTAGTCCTCGTGACCAGTACACCACACGATCCTCGGCCTATACGACTATGAGACCAGAAGAACTACATGGTGCCTGGCTACCATTGTCAACCAATCAAGAGGGGGATCTATGGAAGAAATTCTGGATAGAGAGGGAGAACAATATAGAACAAAACTCAAAATCATTTGGGGGAATAAAAAAGGGGGTAGGGCCAGGTTTGCTGGTCTGATAGAGCAACTGAGACTATGGCCCCTAGCTCCTCTTCAGGTCTGGAACTGAACCCACACCTGTGGCTTCCAGCCAAACAAAAGACAGGCATTATGAGTTGAACATTTATGTACCTGAGATAGATAGATACACTCCTTGGAGAGAACAATCATGGGAGAAAGAGGGACTGTTTATGCACAGGGGGCAGGAGTGCATGGAGGGATGGATAGAGGGAAGTGATAACTATCAGGAGGAAGTGGGAGGGGAGCTGTTGCATTGGGGTAAATTGTAGTCAATGTCATGAGACATGTGTGTGAACTACTGTATGCAAAGTGAATTTGCTCTGTAACTTTCACCCAAATCACAATTAAAAAAAAAAGATACTCAGAATAAGAAGATGCTCACCCACCAAGAGGCACATAGGAATGGAGACTTCAACTGAGGAAGAGCAAATTCAAGTCTCCTATCTCATACTCATCTGGGGACAAATTCTCTAAGAAGAATGAGGTGCTAAATTACCTACACCATAAGCAATTCTTATTTTTACTCTATCTCAATTCATATAAATGCACAATGAATCATCACTATATACATACCTAGATACACACACGGGAGCTCTGGTAGCATAGTGGCTAAGGCACTTGACTGCTAACCAGAAGGCTGGCAGTTCAAACCCACCAGTCACTCCTCGGAAGGAAGGTTGGGCAATCCTACTTCTGTAGTGACACTTCCTCGGAAACCCAAGGAGGGGTCGCTATGACTCAGGGCTGACTCGATGGCACATAACAACAACAACAGATATACACACACGTAACATATAAACACATATCCCACCTCTCCCATCAACTGTCTACTCAACACATATACACATTAAACAAAGGGAAACAGACTAATTGAAGTTACAGTAAATATGGCCCTCTGATATACTGTCAGTAGTGAGAATTAGTATAGTCTTTTATAAAGCACTCTGGCAGTCATGTTCACTCATTCGTTAATGTTCTCTTTGAACAAACTTTAAGAGCTCTAGCAGTGCCGTGGTTAAAAGCATTCAGCTGCTAACCAAAAGGTCAGCAATTCAAACCCAACAGCGGCTCTGTGGGATAAAGATGATTTGTTTCCATAAAGATTTACAGCCTTGGAAACCCTATGAGGCAGTTCTACTCTGTTCTATAGGTTACTGAGTCGGAATCGACTGGATGGCAGTGGGTTTACTAGTTTTTTTGATGTAGGCAACTTCTATGTTACTAGTTTTTAATTTCAATGAAGTCATGCCAGGTAGGTGGTATTAACACCCATTTAAGAAATAAGAAGTTGAACTGCCTATCCATTATCATGTAACTAATAGGACTTAACCTAAGTACAAAACCAAAAAAAAAAAAAAAACTCACTGCCATCAAGTCGGATCCCACTCATAGTGACCCCTCCTTGGGTTTCCAAGGTGGTATCACTACAGAAGTAGATTGCCCAATTTTCCTTCCGAGGAGTGGCTGGTGGGTCTGAACTGCCACCTTCTGGTTAGCAGTCAAGTGCCTTAGGCACTAGCTCCAAACAAGTCTCTTGTCTACTTCAACACACCAACCCAACACTCTACACCTATAGCTTCATAGTTGTTTTTGATAAATTCATCCCAGTTAAAGATGTATTTATAAACCTGAGTGGTATTTAAACATTATGAAATGTTGTTCTAGGCTCCCTAAGTATTGTGTCTGCAGTCACAGTAGCTAAATAAACAAGCACAGAATGTTAGTTACTTGCTAACCATGCTTACATAATGACCAAATCAAAGGACAAGTTCCAAACTACAGTGAGGTAAGACCCATGTGAGGACAACACTCAACGTGGAGAGAAGGGAAGACAAAAGTGAGATTATTCCTTTCTTGCAATATATACCTCTGAATGTCCTGAATTTTTTTTTACAAGTATGTATTGCTATTGTAACATTTAATATAAAAACTAAGAATGTATTTTAAAGACATTTAAAATCAGAAAAAAATTTCATCTATAAAATTATCTGGGGTTTTTGTTGTTATTGCCTTAGGAAATACTCAGTGGTGACAGTACCAAAACAAAAACCAAAACCCACTGACAATCAGTCAATTTTGATTCACAGCAACTCTACAGGATGAAGTAGAACTACCCATATGGTTTATAAAGCTAAAACCCCAAAGAAACTACTGATGGGTTCCATCTGCCAACCTTTTGGTTAGCAGCTGAATGCTTTAAACACTGAATCACCAGAATCCTTAAGACAGCAATAATGCTATTATAATACAAGTACCTTTTCAGAATACACTTGAAGACAATAACATCCTCCTTCCATTACTGATAAAGTACAAATTAGGAAAACTCCCTGGGAAGTATTTTTTTATACTATATGTTGTTGCTGTTGTTAGGTGCTGTCAAGTCGGCTCTGATTCATAGCGACCTTATGCAGAAGAAAATGAAACAATGCCCAGTCCTGTGCAAGCATCACAAACCTTGGTACACCTCAGTCCACTGTTGCTGCTACTGTGTCAATCCATCTTATTGAGGGCCTTCCCCTTTTTCGTTACCATTCCACTTTACCAGGCATGATATCCTTCCCGAGGGAATGGTCCCTTCTGACACTATGACCAAAGCTATGGCCATTATCACTTCCAACGAGCATTCCAACTGCACTTCATCCAGGACAGCATTCTTAGTACTTTTAACAGTCCATGGTACTTTCAGTATTCTTTGCCAACATAACTCAAAATCATCAACTTTTCTTAGGTCTTCATTACTCACTGTCCAGCTCTCACATGTATATGAAGTGACTGCAAATACCATGACTTGGGTTAGGCACACCTTAGTCTTCAAGGAGACATCTTTGCTCTTCACTGGAAACAGGTCTTTTGCATCACATTTGCCCAATGCAGTCTTCTAATGTCTTGACTGCTGCTTCCGTCGGTGTTGATTGTAGAATCAAGTAATATGAAGTCTTTGACAACTTCAATTTTTTCTTCATTTACCGTGATGCTGCTTATTGGTCCAGCTGTAAGGATTTTTATTTTCTTTATATTGAGGTGTAATCCATACTGCAGACTGTAGTCTTCAATCTTCATCAGCAAGTGCTTCCAAGTCGTCCTCACTTCCAGCAAGCACAGTTGTGTCATCTGCATATCACAGGTTCTTAACGAGTCTTCCTCCAAACCTGATGTCACATTCTTCTTCATATAGTCCAGCTTCTCAGATTATTTGCTCAGCATACAGATTAAGCATGGGTGAA
>NW_006921641.1:9789500-9797855 GCF_000298275.1 Orycteropus afer afer
AGCCACTCTCCGTTCAAGGTCAAGTTTCAGAGTCTCTTCTGACATCCATTTTAAGTCTTTTCTTCCTTTCCTGTCTTTTCAATGACTTTTGCTTTCTTCATGGATGATGTTCTTGATGTCATCCCACAATTCTTCCGCTTTTTAGTCACTGGTGTTCAATGCATCAAATCTATTCTTTAAACGGTCTCTAAATTCAAGAGGGATATAATCAAGGTTATATTTTGGCTCTCATGGATTTGTTTTAATTGTCTTCAGCTTCAACTTGAACTTGGATATAAGCAGTTGACAGTCTGTTCCACAATCAGCTCCTGGCCTTGTTTTGGCTGAAGATACCGAGCTTCTCCGTCACCTCTTGCCACAAATGTAGTCAATCTGATTCCTGTATATAATGTCACTGTTGAAAAAAAGGTATTAGCACTGAATAAGTCATTGGTCTTACAAGATTCTATCATGCAATCTCCAGCATTATTTCTATCACCAAGGCCATATTTTCCAACTACCGGTGAGTATTCATTTCCAACTTTTGCATTTCAATCACCAATAATTAATACATCTTGATTGCATGTTCGGTCAATTTCAGACTGTAGTATTTGGTAAAAATCTTCAATTTTTTCATCTTTGCCTTTGGTGGTTGGTGCATAAATTTGAATAATAGTTATATTAACTGGTCTTCCTTGTAAGTACATGGATATTAACCTATCACTGACAGCATTCTACTTCAGAATAGATCTTGATACATTCGTTGTGATGATGAATGCCACACCATTCTTCAATTTGTCATCCCCAGCAAAGCAGATCATGTTGTTGTTGTTATGTGCCGTCGAGTCGGCCCCGACTCATAGCGACCCCTCCTTGGGTTTCCGAGACTGTATCACTACAGAAGTAGGATTGCCCAACCTTCCTTCTGAGGAGTGGCTGGTGGGTTTGAACCGCCAGCCTTCTGGTTAGCAGTCAAGTGCTTTAGCCACTATGCTACCAGAGCTCATCATATGACTGTCTAATTCAAAATGGCCAAAATCAGTCCACTTCAGCTCACTAATGCCTAGGATATCGATCTTTATGACTTCCATTTCATTTTTTACAACTTCCAATTTTCCTAGATTCATACTTCGTACATTCCATGCTACATTTATTAATGGATGATTGCAGCTGTTTCTTCTCATCTTGAGACATGCCACATCAGCAAATAGAAGTCCTGAAAGCTCTACTTTATCTGTATCATTCAGGTTGGCTCTACTCTGAGGAGATAGCGCTTCCTCACTCATATTTTGAGTGCCTTCCTACCTGAGGAGCTCATCTTCCGACACTATCGGCCAATGTTTCAGGGCTAGTCATGAAGTTTTCCAGTAATACTATATATAAAGACCTTTAATGCTCAAACTCTTTGACTCAGTAATTACAAGTTAGTAATTCTGGGCATTTAAAAAAAAACAACAACAACATTCACTGTTGTATGACAATAAAAAAAATTAGAAGTAGCTTAAATCATCAATAAATAACCAATGGACAATCCAATTCAGTGGAATTTTGTTGTTGGTGGGTGCCATCAAGTTGGCACTAACTCATAGTGACCCCTTATACAACAGAACAAAACACTGCCAGAAATGGGTATTTTCTGTACTCTTTGCCCATACCAAAATTCAAAAGCATCAGCTATTCTTTGGTCTTCCTAACTCACTGTCCAGCTTTCACAAGCATATGAGGCAACTGGAAATATCATGGCTTGGGTAAGGCACACCTTTATCCTTCAAAGTGACATCTATGCTTCTACACACTTTAAAGAGGACTTTTTGCAGCAGATATGCCCAGTGCAATATGTTTGATTTCTTGACTGCTGCTTCCATGGGTGTTGATTGCGGATCCAAGTAAAATGAAATCCCAGACAACCTCAATCTTTTTTCCCTTTACCGTGATGTTACTAATTGGTCCAGTTGATATCAGACAGTTTCACTGCTATTCATAAAGTTTTCAGTGGCCAATTTTTTCAGAAGTGGATAGCCCCATCCTTCCCAGTCTGTCTTAGTCTTGATTGAAGCCCTGATGAAAACTGTCCACCATGGTTGACACTGCCGGTACCTGAAATATCAGTGGCATGACTTCTAGCCTCACAACAACATGCAAGCCACCACAATACAACAAACAGATGAGTGGCAGAGTGGAATTTTAGGCAGTCATTAAAACTGTTTATAACTTGTTGTTGTTAGGTGCCACTGAGTTGACTTTGACTCATAGCAATCCTATGTACAACAGAACGAAACAATGCCCATTCGTGCACCATCCTCACAATCCTTACTACACTTGAGCCTATTGTTGAAGCCACTGTGTCAATCCCTCTTGTTGAGGGCGTTCATGGGTGTTGATTGTATAATACAAATGAAATGAAATAACTAGTTTTTCACAAATGAAAATATACAGCATATTTTTAATAAATCAGGATACAAAATAGATGGGCAGAATCCAATATATTTTTAAACATGCACATAAAACAAAGAAATGCACAAACTTACAGTGAATCGCTTGGTGTCAGATACAGGTGTAATTTTTTTTTCTTTTCAACTTTATGTAGTTCCAACTTCTCTGAGAAAAACTGTTTTATTCATACATACAGTGAGTATTCTTATATACAGGACTCCAATGAATAAAAAAGGTGTAATAGATACCATCTGAAACAATTATGCCATTTAAGTTACTGTCACTCAGTGCCAAATCCACCATTCTCTACTCTGCTTTGTGATATTGGGGTTGAAACTCAAGTAATCCACATTCTGCTTTGCCAGCTAGATCCCCAGCAAGCTCTGCCAATAAGAGGTACAAGACGGAGACTAGAAGGCTGGAGGAGGAACAAGAGACTCGTTCCTTCGTATCTCATTTGCATCATTCCAATGCTTCTTTTTACCCCAGCAGCCAACAATTGCCTCCAACAACAGCTGAATATAGTGTGCAATTTTTCCAACTCTTAGAGAACCAGGTTCATCACCTCCCTTCAGAGACATCAGCTCCAGCCAGCTGGCGCCTCTTACTCAGAGGTCTGGACCCCAAACCCACACGAAAAGACCAGTACCTCCTAAGAGATCTGAGTTTCAGCCCTACAAGGCTTCTTAAGTTTGTAAATTTTAATTTCAACCTTTTCCTTTCTTCCTCTAACTCTAGAGAGGAAGAACTTCATCCTGTAGTCACTAGTAATACAATACCTTAGAGGTTTTTCTGTTTTTTTTTTTTAACCCTTTCTTCCTTTAAGCCTTGCTAACAACTCTTCATATATAAAATCTCTCTTCAAGAAAGACAGAGAGAGGTACACAGGAGGTACAGACAACAAAGATGAACCCTTTTGTACACACAGTACTGCATTGTCAGTGAAGGCAAACATAGGTATATGTGTGGATAGCTAGGTGGGCAGGCTGAACTATTAGGTATGATGTCTATGAAATGGGGAGTGTACCCAAGCCCATGTATAGGGTTGGCAGACAATGGTACTGTAAGTTTATGTGAATCATCAGAATTCCCAGGTGTATAGTAGAGCTGACAAGGGACAAGGTTGTGGTCACTGCTTAGTCACAGCCAGCTACCCAGAGGGACCGGGTAGTTGAACCTGTGGGCTTGGGACCACAGTTGCAGGAGACATCAAGCTCAATTGGGATAACACACTATACAAAACACTGTTCCACCTCCTACTTTGGCGAGTAGCGACTGGGATCTTAAAAGTTAGCAAGCTGCCATCTAGATGCAACGATGGGTCTCTCCTGTTCTAGAGCAAAGCAGAATAAAGAAAACCAAAATTCATGGAAACAATTAGTCCTAGCGATTGGTACACCATCCGATCTGCAGCCTATACGACTATGAGATCAGAAGAACTAGATGGTGCCCGGCTACCACTGTCATTCATGTGGAAGGGGATCTATGTAAGAGATCCTGGATAGAGAGGGAGAACAATGTGGAACAAAACTCAAAATCACTTGGAGGGAAAAAAAAAAAGAAAAGATGGTGGGGACCAGGTTTGCTGGTCCAATAGAGCCTGGTGGAACCACTGAGACTATGGCCCCTAGCTGCCTTTCAGGTCTGGAATTGAACCCATACCCGTGACTTCCAGCCAAACAAAAGACAGGCATATGAGTTGGACATTTACCTCAGGTAGATATACTCCCTGGAGAGAACAATCACGGGAGAAAGAAGGGCTGCTTATGCACAGGGAGACAGCTCAGGGGGCAGGAGTGCATGGAGGGATGGACACTGGGAAGAGGTAACTATGGGAAGGAAGTGGGAGGGGAGCTGTTACACTGTGGTAAACTGTGGTCAATGTCATCAGACAAAATGTATGTGAACTGCTGTATGGAAAGTAAATTTGCTCTGTATATCTTCACCCAAATCACAATTTAAAAAAAAAAAAAAAAAATCTCTCTTCAGATGACTAACATTGTTTCTTCTACGAACTCAGCCCTGACTGATACTGGTATTCTCAGGCTATAAAAACAGCCTCAATATGGAAAATTTAAACACAAGAAGGAATGAGGAAAGAAGGCATATAGCCACAAACTGCTTTCAATCCTTTCTTCTTCCCTAGAATCTCCTTTTTTATTTGACTGTAGTAATTTTGGGTAGACTTTAAAAGGAGTAAATAGGAGAGATGGGGAAAATTTAAGGGTGATTAACAATTACAAGATAAAATCCAGTTCTTTGTTCGCACACTACAATTTAAATTTCCCCTAAGATTTCCAGCTTAAAAAGTAATTTGCATATATTCCTTGGAAGGTTAGGCAATCTACTTCCATAGTGATATCGCCTCAAAAACCCAAGGAGGGGTCGCTATGACTTGGATCCAACCCGACAGCGGTGTGTTTTATTCAATTAGTCCTCATCGTAAGCTAGGGAGGTAGGTATTATCTCAACTTCAGTGATGACTCAATGTCAGTATCAAATGAGGCTGTCAGAGAAGCAGTAGAGTTGGACTATCCAATAAGGTATTCACTAGCTACATGTGGTTATTTAAAGTTAAATGAATTAGAATTAAATAGCATTCCAATTCAGTGCCTCAGCCATACCAGCCACATCTGAAGTGCTCAAAAGCTTCCTGTAGCTAGTGGCTACTGCACTGGACAATGCAAATTCACAACTCTTCCATCATCAACAAAATTCCTTCTAGTGGACAATGCTGTAATAGAAAAGTACCAGTTAGGTCCCAAAACTCTGAACCAGACTCCTAGTTCAACTCCTTGTTCTACTAGTTATTTGATGTGTAACCTTAGGATAGCACATTATTTAACTCCTCAATTACCCTCCTGAAAATTGGGATCTATCAGTATTATTGTGTTGTACCTACAACACTGTTTGACCCATAAGAACTCTGTCACTTATTATCACTATTATCAAAGATTACTATACAATTTTTTACATGCAGAAAGGACAGAAGACCACTTCTATAGTACAGGTACTACAGCCCACTCTGAAGTGCTTTGTTTTTAATAAATCTCTAGTTACAAGTTTCCCTTTCCTATTTTTATACATAAGATATATACATACACATACACATACATATACACACACACACATATATATATACTTACTATTAATTTACTGTGTAACTCTCCTTTTACTGTACTGTATAATAAAATGCTACCAACTGCTGTACCAAGAGCCAACAAGTCAATCTGGTCACTTGTTCCTACAGGTTCTGATTTCCTTTTTTTCCTCTGGGGACTTTCCTAGGAAAAAAGAACAATGTTTTTTATTTAGTATTTCAAACATCAAAACATCATTAATGCATAAACATGAATGTTCATTAGCCTAGAACAGAAATGAAATTGCTACTGAGAAACACTTTTTAAAAAGGGAGGGGGGTATGAGGGACCTCCTCTCAAGCAATTTCTTTCTCACTACTTAAAGGGGTGGGGGGAGCACTCCAATGGGACAAGCAAGGGCTCATAACTGTGTCTTCTGTCTCCTGCCCCTCTGGAAAAAAGGTAAATAGGACAATTTGGTATAGCCACATTTCTCATAATAGGTTCAAGCAGCCCCATTGCTGCTTTCACTTCTCAGAAATTAACCACTCCTCCTGACAGGTCCACAAAGTGAAGCCTCCAGTACCTAAGCAAAGGGATTACACAGCTATAATATGGCTATACATCACAGGTATATAGATCACCTGGGGATCTTGTTAAAAATGTAAATTCTGATTCAGCATATTTGGAATGGAAATGCAAATTACTGGGGGGGGGCAATATAAAACTGGAATGAACCTAAGCAACCAATTCTTCCTTTTGTGTATTCTAAATCTTCTCCCTCTTTCTGGCCAAGGAAAAGGGGATTCAAATATCTCTACATTTATAAACAGGCATTTACTTCCCTTTGAGCCAACAAATAGCTGTAACTAGTAGAGAAAGTCAGGGCCAGCACTTGAGAAGTTGCCCTAGTGATTAATCAAGGCTGGGTTGGGAATTCCATGCCACCTTGGTGATTCTATGACGTAAGAGATACAAGTTTAAAAATACTAGCAAGTGCCACAAGACTTTCATTTATTTCAAAAGTGATACTAACCAATCATGTCTATCAAAAAGATCGATGACCACAACTTAAGAGCACTACATCAGAGTTCATAATACTGCAGAATTATTTACAATTTCTCTTCCATGTGTTTGAGTTTTAGTTAAAGCACCCTACACTACGTATTTTAATAAAGACTTCTGAAATATCCATTCTTTTGGGACCCAGTAATTCAAAATATCTCTTATTAAGCATATATGAGGCTCTTTGGAGTTTAAAGCCTGGGAATGTATTTTGAAAGAAAGGGGGAAGGGGGGAAAAAAAAAAAAAGAGAGAGAATGTCAAACACAGCAATTGAGAATAAGAATAAAATGAAAAACAAATGACTAAATGTGCATTTTTACAAAAAAAAAAAAAAAAAACCACTGTCCATTTACATGAATTTCTAAAAGCCACCTTTGAATGACCCCAAAGGGTAAGTGTGGTTTCTGCACAAAAACCTCTTTCAGACAAAGAAAAGGGAACTATTCATGGGGGAAAAGTATGTTAACCTCATCAGTAAACTCTTCTCTGAAACATTCCTGATAAATTATCTCCTACTCGTTTCTTTTTTAAAATCAAATGAAAATTACCTACACTGATGTTTCTCAATGTGTGAATTACCGTATGGCCCAAACATGTGCATGTTTTACCAGAGATATGAAATTGCATTAAAAAGCACTCCCTCCCCCAATCAAACATTACCACAATAAAGCCATAAAGTGCCTGTCAGAAAAATCTCCACATTTTTTGGTAAACATAAGCAGAGGAAGGAAGGAATATCTGCTGGATTTATGCTCAATTTTTAGACTTTTTGGTCTAAACAAACACAATAATCCTAGTAATTAATTAAATTTCAAACTAGTGACTCACATATGTTTTCTCAGGGTTAAATGATCTTATTTTTTTTTTAAATTTCCATTCAGGAAGATGAGCATGTTTAAACAAATACATCAGCCAGATCAAAAGTTTATACAACCAATGTGCCTAGTTAACACTAATATTTTAAGCATTATCCCTTATTCAGTGTTTCTGAAAACAAAAGTTTAGTGCTACTAATGATTAGAATATAGATTAATGACAGACTTGTGTTGACAACTGCTATCTGAACCTGTTAATTCCTAAGAGCAAAAAAAAACTTCAATGGCTCCTCAAAGAAAAGTAAATCAATATAAACTCTTCTATAGCATTCAATTGATAAAATCAAGAACATCATCGATGAATAAAGCAAAAAGTCATTAAAAAGACAGGAAAGGAAGTAAAGCCCAAAATGGATGCTAGAAGAGATTCTGAAACTTGACATTGAATGGAAAGTAGCCAAAGAAAATGGAAGAAATGACAAAATAAAAGAGCTGAACACAGGATTTCAAAGAGCAGCTCAAGAAGACAAAGCCAATTATTATAATGAAATGTGCCAAGAGCTGGAGTTAGTAAACCAAGAGGGAAACATGCTCAGCATTTCTCAAGCTGAAAGAACTGAGGGAAAAATTTAATCCTTGAGTTGTTGCAATATTGAAAGATTCTATGGCCAATATGTTGAATGATGCAGGAAAAAGCAAAAGAAGATGGAAGGAATACACAGAGTAGTCACCGTACCAAAAAGAACTAGTCAATGGTCATCCACTTCAGGAGGTGGCAGGCATATGATAAAGAACCAATTGTACTGAAAGAAGAAGTCAAAACTGTACTGCAGGAACTGGCAAAAAGCAGGGCTCCAGGAATTGATGGAATACCCAATGAGATGTTTCAACAAACAGATGCCCCGCTGGAGGCACTCACTTGGCTATGGCAAGAGATTTGGAAGACAGCTACCTGGCCAACGGATTAGAAGATTCGAGATCC
>NW_006921641.1:9798770-9806226 GCF_000298275.1 Orycteropus afer afer
AATCAACACCGACGGAAGCAGCAGTCAAGACATCAGAAGACTGCATTGGGCAAATGTGATGCAAAAGACCTGTTTCCAGTGAAGAGCAAAGATGTCTCCTTGAAGACTATGGTGTGCCTAAACCAAGCCATGGTATTTTCAATCGCCTCATATGCATCTGAAAGCTGGACAGTGATTACGAAAGACTGAAGAAGAATCGATGCTTTTGAGTTGTGGTGTTGGCAAAGAATACTGAAAGTACTATCAACTGCCAAAAGAACGAACAACTCTGTCCTGGAAGAAGTGCTGCTGGAACGCTCCCTGGAAGTGAGAATGGCCAGACTTCTCAGCTACCTTGATCTCTTGTCAAAAGGGACCATTCCCTGAAGAAGGATATCAGGCTTGGTAAAGTGGAGGGCCAACAAAAAAGGGGAAGACCCCCAACAAGATGGATCGACACAGTGGCTGCAACAACAGGGTGAAGTATATCAAGGACTGTGAGGCTGGCACAGGACCGGGCAGTGTTTTGTTCTGTTGCCCATAGTGTTGCTACAAGTCAGAGCCGGCTCAGTGGCATCAAACAACATAGCATTCAAAAAGGAGCTCTGGTAGTGCAGTGCATGTGACTGCTAACCAGAAGGCTGGCAGTTCAAACTCACCAGCCACTCCTCCAAAGGAAGACTGGGCAATCTACTTCCATAAGGATTTAAACCTTGGAAACCCAAAGGTGGTCACTCTGTGAGTCGGAATCGACTTGATGATAATGAGTTTGGTTTTTTTTAAATAGCATTCAAAAGCATCCACAATTTCCCTCCAACTCTTCTTTTCCAGCTGTATCTCCAATTCCATCCTTACATTACACCCAACTCCATGCGCACACACACTTTTCTACTTTGCCTTTCCCCTGCACCTGAACGTTTGTTTTCCTACTCACCTCAATTTTCACTGGTTAAGAAGCCGATCCATACTAGATACCTATCTCAAATACCATCTCCTCCACAGAAAACTCTTCTTTCTCATAAGGCACAAGTCATACTATACTTTGTATTACAGACACAGTGAGTCTGAATTGTTTTTATATGTCTTTGTTTTACTCATTTTTATTTCTGCCAAAGTGTCCAGTACATGTCAACTGCACTTTAATTACACAGCCAAATACACTAATTAATGAAAAGATTGGCTGAAAACCTGGTTCACATATTGTGATCAGAAAGTCTAGCTCCTGACAGCACCAGCACTGGAGGCCAAAAGAATATGACTTGTAAGACTACTGAGTCTTTTCCAACAAATCCCAAAGACCTAATCAAGAAAAGCTTATCAACATTTGATCCAGAATGCAATCAGAAGGCTGAGTGAGTCTGAATGGCATGCGTTCATGATTCATCAAAGGCAGTGGTATAGATGAAATGAAGACACACAATAAAACACATCCAGGTGATTAGAAGACTACATTGATCAGAAATTATGTCCAGAACAAATACTGTCCAGACTGAGACTCCAGAGTAAGAGTTTATGCGGAAAGCCAGAACACACACCAACAAAAAACTATGTATATGTAACTGAAACAAATTTCACAGAAAAATATGTATCCTTTCCATACATTAATATCCTGGTATTTTCTATTTCATTGTTTCTAATGCTACCACAACTTATTCACTATATCAATTTCATAAGCCACTAATGTATCAAAGCCCACTTGTAACTTGTAACGAAATATATGCCAAACTTAAGTTTCACTCTGCAATTAGTGCTCTGTTCTATTTCTTGGCCTCTCAAAAAAACAAAAAACCAGTTGCCCTCAAAGTAATTCTAATTCATAGCAATCCCATGTGTGGCTTCTCTTACTGCCACTTAGCCTGGCATTTAAGTTTCATGGGTAACAGTGAGCACAATCTGTGCATTTTACTTATTATTACATACAGAATTTGTATTAGAACAATTATACTCTCAGAAGTTTCTATTTCTCTGTTAATGGGATCTCATCTGCAAACTACCTTCTTTCGAAGCTTAATTACATAGAGATAATATAAGCACTGTACAAAAACACATCTGGATTATGCTACATCTCCATCTTTAAACGTCATGTGATTTTAATTATATTTCATAATATATGTGCAAGTTTGAGGCCCCAAGTTAAAGTGTCTAGCTCTATATGACAAAAGCCAAGTCTGAGTCAGGAGTCCTAGTTATGTATAAACCCAGTTATTTTTCTACTGTATTACAGTGTTATGTATAATCCAAGAGAATGGTTTTTAATTCAGGATTAAATTAGGAAATTTAGGATTAGGCAAAAATGTCACTCCTGGAGCATACAACATAACTGAAGTCATCAAAAAAAGCAAACTGGGTGACATTTTGTCAACCTAATATTAACTATTTGTTGCAGATAACCAAGACCTTAGCTCTAAAGACCTGAGTTCTAGTCCTGGTTCCATTTTTAGCTTTAGGCAAGTTGCTTAGTTGCTTAGCTTTCCCAAGCTACTTCTAAACATGGCAAAAATGTTCCTTATCACTTTGCAGAGTTCACCATACAAGTATAGGATGTCAGTAATAATAATAAACAGCACTTATGCACCAAGAGCTATCCTTTATGTATTAATATATTAACCTTACAACCCCTATGACGTGAATACTATTACCCTCATTTTACAGATAGGGAAACACAGGCACAACTACTACCATCAAGCAGAGCCTGGATTCAAAACATAGGTGGTCTAATTTGGGTCCACAAACCTAACTATTAATATCTTCCTTTCAGCATTGTTGTTATTTCCATTTACAGGAGTGTTAAAATACAAACATAGCAAACAACTTTGAAAATAAAAAATATGCAGTGTTCTAATTTTAATGACAACTGTGATTTAAAAAAAGAAAAAGATCTGATTTTGTGTTTGACTCAAGAGTCCTGATTGGTTTCTTCCATCAAAAGGAGTCACTTCATCTAGAAAATACAAAAATCTAGCCTGAAATCTTAAGAAGTATCTAAGCACACTCAACCCAACTATAGCAAATTTTATGTATACCTAGTGCCAACCCGAAAAATTCAGAAGATCCCCTGGGATAGTGACAGGGAATAAGTTTTATCTATACTAAATACTAGTTTTCGACGTTTTAAACGTAGTTATTAGACGCTATGAACATCCACAATACCCGATGCCTCCAAATCACTTTGGAGTGAAGTGATTCGGTTTGGCTACTCCAAAGCTGTAGCTACCACGTGCATGTGAGCTAGAGCAGATGTAGACCAGTGACTCAATGCAGAATGGCATCTTACCTGAGACAGTCCCTAAGAATGTGAAAAGCCCTCCCTAACGCAATAATTTCCCATCTAGGGGAAACTTAACCTGGACTAATGTTCAATACGTCAAACTCTCACTGCATTTTAGCTACACACGCAAGAAAGCTCAAATGGCTGGGAATAAAGAGGACCCTGGAAAAGTCAGGAGTTTCAGAGTTACAGTCCCACGATCTAAGCATGGTAAAGAACACGTGGTGAGCCGGCACTCAAAGGAGGTAAAAGGGGTAGTGTTTGGAAGCAAGGAAACAGACACGTTCATCCCAGATGCCCAGGGCAAAGTCGATAAGCTGGGACGAGGTCGGAGAAAAACAGACCAGCCCAAAGAAGGAGCTTCTATCAACAACCAGGGGTCTGAAGAGTACATTCAAGTATGCGAGCCCCAGCAGGAGGAAGCGGCGCTGTGGCCTTCCGCGTAATGGCTACAAGTCGGGAGAACAGTAAGGCGCAAACCTCAAGGAGCCCAAACTCAGAACTCCAAGGCCCGCCGGACTGGGCCGCGCCCTCTCCCGCTGCACTCCCGACAGGCCGCACACGGGGCTGGCGGCGTGGGCCCAGTCTGCACCGCCGCCGCTCTCCGTGCCTCCTTGCTCCAGGCAGCCGAAGGCCACGCACGATGTCGGGCCACGCCCGCAAAACAGGGGAGCGCTGAGGCCGACCTCGAGGGGCGCCTAACCCCCGCAGTCCTACTCGCTTTACCTTGGCCTGCAGCCGCGCCGGCGCCCAGGCCAGGCAGGTGCAGGTACCGCTGAGGTGCGCGGAAGGCACGTACTCCTGGTGCAGCCGATTGTTGCCTGTCTCCCACACTCGCAGATGACCGTCTGTAGAGGCCAAAGCAAAGTAGGCCTGGTTCTGCGGGGAGAACGCACAGGGGACCCCTGCTCTGGACAGGGGGTCGCCACTACCTCCGCCACCCGCCGCCATTGCTGTTCTAGCTCCGCGGCAGCCACGTGTTCGTTCGTGCGCAGGCGCACCGGCGCGGGGCGGGGCCTAAAGGAAGGAAATGGGGCGGAGGATGCGCAAAGAGCAGAAGGAGTGGATCTTCGCGACGTAAGAGAGCGTTGGACAGGTCCACCCTGTGGACGGTGGCCCTCTTGGGCCATTTCTAACTCTTGCTGGGAAGACAGAGGACGTGTGGAGGAACTTGAATGTAGATAGAGTAGGGCTCAATCCTTAAAATGAAATTTAAGAAAACCTTTTTTTTTATAACGTAGATGAGAAATTAAAAAAAAAAAAATCACTGCCGTCGACTCGATCCCGACTCATTGGCGACCCCTCCTTGGGTTTCCGAGGCAGTCGCTCTACGGAAGTGGATGCCCAATCTTCCTCTCTAGGAGTGGCTGGTGAGTTTGAACCGCAAACATTCTGGTTAGCAGTCAAATGCCTTAGGCACTAGGCTATAAATTCCATAACTGTAACAACTGTTTTCATTTTTCCCTATTGTATTCCAGGCCCTAACAGTTTTGTACAGCCCTCTGGTAGCATAGTGCCTAAAGCATTTGACTGCTAACCAGAAGGCTGGCGGTTCAAACCCACCAGCCACTCCTCAGAAGGAAGATCGGGCAATCTGCGTCCGTAGAAATGCTGCCTCGGAAACCCAAGGAGGGGTCCCTATGAGTCGGATCCGAGTCTACGGCAGTGAGTTTTGTTTGGTTTTTAATAATTTATTCAATCATAATGTTGTAAAAAAGAATGGGAGAAATGGCTCTTTTCTCTAATTTTGTCAAGATTTTTCCATGTTATTGCTTCAAATAGACAGTCTTATATATCTACATGATAGTTCACTAAAACTATGCATTCTAGGAACTCTTAAGTCGAGAAATGCCAGGTAGAGTTTTGCCTGCAAAGAGCTATTGTCTAAAATAGAACTACACCTGCGAACATACATAGATTTGACAGAGGCTATCTCTACCCCATTTATTTATACATGCTGCAAATATAACCATGAATGTAGTAGAGCATACAAGGGACAAAGTTATGAAAACATCTTGAGGAAATGAGTCGCTAGGTACAGAGGTTCAGGGCCACAGTCTTAGGGGACACTAAGATCAATTGGCATAACACAGTCCACAAAAACAATGTTTTACATCCTACTCTGGGAGCTCTGGTAGCATAGTGGCTAAGACACTTGCCTGCTAACCAGACGACTGGCAGTTCAAACCCACCAGCCACTCCTCGGAAGGAAGGTTGGGCAATCCTACTTCCGTAGTGATACTGCCTCGGAAACCCAAGGAGGGGTCGCTATGAGTCAGGTATGACTCGACGGCACATAACAACAACAACAACAACATCCTACTCTGGTGAGTAGTAACAAGGATCTTAAAATCTTGTGAGTGGCTATCTAAGGTGCAAATATTGGTCTTTCCCCATCTGGAACAAAGAAGAGTGAAGAAAATCAAAGACACAGAAAACAATTAGGACAAAGGACTAACAGAGCATGTAAGCCCATCTCCACGACCCTGAGACCAGAAGAACTAGATGGTGCCCAGCTACCACTGCTGACCACTCGGAAAAGGAACACAATCAAGAGGTCCTGAATAGAATGGGGGGGATATATGGAACAAAACTGAAAATCATAAAAAAGACCAGGCCTACTAGTTGCAGTAGATAAGATGTTTATTTGTGTTTTATTGACTATGCAAAAGCATTCAACTATATGGATCATAACAAATTATGGGTAACATTGAGAAGAATAGGAATTCCAGAACACTTAATTGTGCTCACAAGGAACATATACATACACTAGGAAGCTTTTATTCAAACAAAACAAGGAAATACTACATGGCTTAAAATCAGGAGGGGAGTGTGTCATACTTATTCAACCTGTATGCTGAGCAAATGAGAAGCTGGACTATATGAAGAAGAACGTGGCATCAGGATTGGAGGAAGACTCATTAACCTGTAACATGTAGATGAATAACCTTGCTTGCTGAAAGTGAAAATGATTTGAAGCACTTGGTGATAAAGAACAAAAACTTAAGCCGCTGCTGTGGATTACATCCCAACCTCAAGAAAACAAAAATCCTCACAACTGGACCAAAAAGCAACATCATGATTAATGGAGACAAGATTGAAGTTGTCAAAGATTTCATTTCACTTGGATCCACAATCAATGCACATGGAAGCAGCAGTCAAGAAATCAAATGATGTATTGAATTAGGCAAATATGCTGCAAAAGACCTCTTAAAAGTGGTAAAGAGCAAATGTATTACTTTGAAGATTAAGGTGTACCTGACTCAAGCCTTAGTATTTTCATTTGCTTCATATGCATATGAAAAATGGACAATGAATATGGAAGACAGCAGAAGAATTAATGTATTTGAAGTATGTTGTTGTTGTTAGGTGCCATCAAGTCATCTCTGACTCATAGCGACCCTATATACAGCAGAACAAAACACTGCGTGGTCCTGTGCCCGCCCCACGATCCTTGCTATACCTGAGCCCATCATTGCAGCCACTGTGTCAATCCATCTTGCTGAGGGCCTTCCTCATTTTCATCAACCCTCCACTTTACCAAGCATGATATTCTTCTCCAGTGAAAGGTCCCTTCTGATGACATGATCAAAGTAGGTGGAACAAAGTCTGGCCAGTCTCACTTCCAGGGAGCATTCCAACTGCATTTCTTCCAGGACAAATTTGTTAGTTCTTTTAGCAGTCCCTGGTACTTTCAGTATTCTTCACCAACACCACAACTCAAAAGCATCGATTCTTCTTCGGTCTTCCTTATTCATTGTCCAGCTCTCACATGTATAAGAGGTGATTGAAAATACCATAGCTTGTGTCAGGTACACCTTAGTCGTCAAGAAGATATCTTTGCTCTTTAGCACTTGAAAGAGTCTGTGATGGTTATGTTTGTGTGTCAATTTGGCTGGGCCTGGTTGAGTGGCTGGGCAGCTGATTGTAGTAATTCCCAGCTGCCTTTGGGAATGTGGTCTTGTTGTTGTTGTTGTTAAGTGCCTCCAGTCATTTCTGACTCATAGCGACTCTATGCACAGCAGAACAAAATACTGTCCAATCCCGTGCCAGCCCCACAATCCCTGCTATACTTGAGCCCATCATCGCAGCCACCGTGTCAACTCATCTCGTTGAAGGCCACCGCCTCTTTCGTCGACCCTCCACCCTACCAAGCATGACATCCTTCTCCAGGGAATGGTCCCTTCTTACAACATGACCAAAATAGGT
>NW_006921641.1:9806986-9816284 GCF_000298275.1 Orycteropus afer afer
TAGAGCCTGGCACTTTGAACTTGGACTTAAAGCCTCCAAATTGTAAGAATAAACTCCTGTTTGTTAAGGCCATCCCATTTGTGGTATATTTCTCATCAGAGTGGCACTAGGTAACCAGAACAGTCTTTTGTAGCACATTTGCCCAATGCAATACGTCTTCTGATGTCTTGACAGCTGCTTCCATTGGTGTTGATTGTAGAACCAAGTAACATGAAGTCTTTGACAACTTCAATCTTTTCTCCATGTATCATATGTTGCTTATTGGTCCAGTTGTGAGGACTTTTGTTCTCTTTATATTGAGATGTAATCCATAATGCAGACCGTAGTGTTCAATCTTCATCAGCAAGTGCTTCAAGTCATCCTCACTTTCAGCAAGAAAAGCTGTGTCATCAGCTTTTTGCAGGTTATTAATGAGTCTTCCTCCAATCCTGATGCCATTTTCTTCTTGATATAGTCTAACTTCTCAGATTATTTGCTCAGCATACAGATTGAATAAGTATGGTGAAGTATGGTGTTGGTGAAGAATATTGAATGGACTGCTAGCAGAGTGAACAAATCTGTCTTGGAGGAAGTACAGCCAGAAAGCTTCTTAGAAGTAAGAAGGCCCAGACTTGGTCTCACCTTCTTTGGTCATGTTGTCAGAAAGCACCAGACCCTGTAGAAGGATATGATGCTTGGTAAAGTAGAGGGTCAGGGAAAAAGGGAAGACTAAATGAAATGGATTGACACAACAGCTGCAATGATGGGGTCAAGCATAGCAATGATTGTGAGCATGGCACAGGACTTGGGATTATTTTGTTCTGTTGCACATAGTGTGGCTATTAGTTGGAACTGACTTGATAGCACGCAACTGTAACAACAAGGGCACTTGCTAGGGCTAGGATGTTGCGGTCAGCTGGGAAAGGGGTACAGGTCAGCAAGTGGCACAGTCTGTCAAACATATCTGAGGCTAGTTTTACTTACATCTAGCCAGCTAACCCTGTTATATTTGTGTGTCAGTTTCTTGTAGGACAATGATGTATTATTTCTTTTTTTCTTGTGATTTGGGTGGAAATTTACAGAGCAAATTCACTTTCCATACAGCAGTTCACATACACTTTGTCTCATGACATTGACTACAATTTACCACAATGCAACAGCTCCCCTCCCACTTCCTCCCGATAGTTTCCTCTTCCCTGTGACCATCGCTCCATGCACTCCTGCCCCCTGAGCTATGTCCCTGTGTATAAACAGCCCTTCTTTCTCCCATGATTGTTCTCTCCAAGGAGTGTATCTACCTCAGGTACATGTTCAACTCATATGTCTGTCTTTTGTTTGGCTGGAAGGCATGGCTGTGGGTTCAATTCAAGACCTGAAGGGCAGCTAGGGGCCATAGTCTCAGTTCCACCAGGCTCTATCAGACCAGCAAACCTGGTCCCCCCCTCCTTTTTTTTCTCCAAATGATTTTGAGTTTTGTTCCACATCGTTCTCCCTCTCTATCTGGGATCTCCTACATAGTTCCCCCTTCCGAGTGGTTGACAGTGATAGCCAGGCATCATCTAGTTCTTCTGGTCTTATAGTCGTATAGGCTGTGGATTGCATGGTGTACCAGTCGCTGGGACTACTCGTTTCCATGAATCTTAGGTTTTCTTCATTCTTCTTTGCTCTGGACAATGAGAGACCCCTCGTTGCATCTAAATGGCTGCTTGCAAGCTTTTAAGATCCCAGTCACTGATGTGAGTATTCTTGTGAGGTTGGAAGACAAGCCACCAGCATTTCAAGTATCAGTAAGGTCAACCATGGTGGACAGGTTTCAGCAGAGCTTCAAGACTAAGACAGACTGGCAACAAAGACCTGGCAATCTACTTCTAAAAATTAGCCAGAGAACATAGCTGCAAAATGTGATCTGATACAGTACTAAGAGTGGGTAGCATTTAGTTGTACATAAGGTCCACAGGGTCTTTATTAGTGGGAACCTAACAAGAACAACACTGGTGTAGCGCTTTACAATTTACACAGCCCCTTGACAAATTTTGTCGAAGTCTTCCTACCCCCAGGCGAAGCTACCACAGATTTGTAAGTGGTGTTGTTATTGTTAGGTGCACTCCAGTGAGCTTCGACTCATAGCGACCCTATGTAGAACAGAGGTGGTTGTTGTTGTTATGTGCCATGGAGTCGACCCGACTCATAGCGACCCCTCCTTGGGTTTCCGAGGTAGTATCACTACGGAAGTAGATTGCCTCATCTTCCTTCTGAGGAGTGGCTGGTGGGTTTGAACCGCCAGCCTTCTGGTTAGCAGTCAAATGCCTTAGGCACTACGCTACCAGAGCTCCCGTATAACACAGGTACTCTGTCCTTATTCCAAGGAGTAAAATGAAACCTCTGCAAGGAGTACGACTTGCTCTTTGTAGAGTAATTCAATGCCACTCCGGTAACCCTCCCAGCTGGCCTGCCTCACTCTGCGAGCAGACTCAGTCGCGGAGCTTCTACCGCCTCTCGGCCGAGTCCCTAGGCTGCTGGGTTGGGCTCTCCGGCTGTCACGGACCTGGGAGGAGGGGTTACGCCCATCCCTACGTCACTTGCGTGCGACGGTGCCCGCGCTGGGTACCATGCTGCGGGCTGGGCGCCGATGTCCAGTGCTGCTGCGGCTACAGCGTCTTCGGAAGCGATGGAAGCTTGGGCCCTGTTCAATCGTGGGTGGCATTTGGCTAGAACCTTTCGGAGGTGCCCGGTCACTGTACTTCGAGACCTTGCCTAGAGACGCGCGGGATGAAGAAGGAGGGCACAAGGTGGTGCGTATGAAAGCTCAGTGCGCACAGTCTCCTGCTCTCTCTCCGCGCCCTGGCATTGGGATGAGATGTCTTTCGTCACTGCAGAGCATTAGACTGCTGGCGCACCGGGAGGTGTCACGCCCTCGGGAGCGCGAGGACTCGAATGGAGACCAGGATCAGTCCCAGCTCACCCTGGACCTGTCCGCTACCGAAGTCGAAGAGTTTCCAGCCTCCTCTTCCTGCTCAACTTCCAGGGAGGGTCCGTTTAGGGCTGGGGAGCTGATTTTAGCGGAAACTGGCAAGAGAGAAATACAATTTAAGAAATTATTTAGGTTGAGCAACACCGGGCATTTAAATAGTAACTGGGGGTTAGTCCGGTTCAACGAGATCGTGGGGAAGTTCCCCGGCCAGATGATGAAGAGTTCCTCTGGTAAGCAGTTCTTGCTGAGGAGGCCGGCGTTGGAAGATTATGTATTATTGATGAAAAGAGGGCCTGCCATATCATATCCAAAGGTAATGCGATGGGTTCAGAGTAAAACCAAAATAGGAAGCCATGGTGAAAACGCTCAATCTTACAGTCCGGATAAATGTAGTTGAAGCATACTCCAAAACATTTACATTCCTGTTTTTTTAAAAAAAAAAAATAATAATAATAATGGCTATGACTTACCTACCCCATAATGAATGTTACTAATTTTAGGAAGAAATACTCAGATTTTAATTCAAATTTTTTTACCCTGGTATTTAAGATTTATTTGACTGCCAACCATAAGGCTGGAAGTTCAAACCCACCAGCCACTTCTGGGAAGGAAGGTTGGACAATCTACTTCCTTAGTGATACCGCCTCAGAAACCCAAATGAGGAGTCGCTATGAGTCAGATCCGACTGGATTGCAGTGAGTTTGGTCTTTTGGTCTTTGTATGTCTGACATACCACCTTGGCCCCTTTCAGTTCTTTAATCCATGGTTCTAACTAATGCTGCTTTTCACTTAATTCTATGTAACCTTGAGCAAAGGTCACATAAAAGTCTTTGATTTTTCATCTTTAAAATGGAAATGATGAAACTTATCTCATAGATTAATCTCTGTTTTAACAAGATAATGTATGAAAGCAGTTTGCACAATCAAGGAAACATGGCAAATAGAGACAGTTCAATAAACAGATCTTGCTATCAACCAGGATATTTCTAAGATTCATTAATTACAGTGTTTGGCAAATGGATCCTCCTGTCTATTCCTAGTATCTTAATTCTAAATCAGAAATGCATCATTTCATGCAGAGATTACATTATGTGATGATTTCCTAGTTTGTCTTCCTTTAATTTTTCTCTGCCCTAGTGCATCTTGTATTACCCTGCCAGATTAATCTTCCTAAAATGCCATTTGTATCACCTCAGTAACATACTCCAGACGCTTACCAGGTCAAGTTCAAATGCCTCAGATTGACATTCAAGTCTCTTCTTTATCTCCCATCCTGAGATGGGCAAATTGTATTTGTTCTGTCTCTGTTGTTATTGTTGTTGTTATGTGCCATCGAGTCGGACCCGAATCATAACGACCCTTCCTTGGGTTTCCAAGGAGGTATCACTACGGAAGTAGATTGCCCAACCTTCCTTCCGAGGAGTGGCTGGTGGGTTTGAACCGCCAGCCTTCTGGTTAGCTGTCAAATGCCATAGGTACTACACTTCCAGAGCTCCTGGTAGACAGATGTTCTGTCTCTACTTAGTTTAAAGCTGTTTCCCCCTTGTAATTATTTCCTTAAATTCTTCATGCCCTTAACCTAGGACAGTGTGCTGATCTCTTCTCTGAGTTTCTATTGTATTTATTTATTGTCTACAATTTCAGCATTATATTGACGTGTTGCCTTATTTGCTAATTTATTCTTAAACCTCTCTTATTTCATCAACCAGAATACAAAGTCTATGTAGGCAGGGCCACATTCTAATGCTATTTTTCACTTCCTTCCTCTCCATAGCCAACAGAGTATCAGATACAGAGTAAGTGCTTAGTACATATTTTTTGGTTACTGAGTAACTCATACTGTGTTTCAATCATAGGATATGAATATGATGCTGTTGATGATGAATATCAACCCAGGTGATACTGTTTTGGAAGTTGGTTCGGGCTCTGGTGGAATGAGCTTATTTTTATCCAAAGCAGGTAAGAGATTGGGATAAGTGACCTGGGTTTAGAAGACAAAGAAAACATTCAATTCATGCATAACACCATCACCAACAAAAAACCCCAAACTCATTATCATTAATCTTGAGTCGATTCTAACTCATACCAACCCTATAAGGTTTTCAAGGCTGTATGTACTCTTTACAGAAGCTGACTGCCAGGTCTTTCTCCCATGGGGTGGCTGGTAGGTTTAAACTACTGACATTTTTGGTTAGCAGCTAGCTACTTTAACCATTGCACTATCAGGGCTTCTTTTCAGAAAGTTAAAATAGATTAAAAACTATTTGGGAAAATATTCATGTAATTTTATAATCTCCTTGAAACCCAATGTAAACAACTATTTTATCTCTCTTTTTATATATTCATTCTAGTTCCTCTCTTTATTACTATCAGTTAGATTGTCAATTTAGAACTTTATATAAATAGAATCATACAATATATACTCTTTTGATGCTGGCTACTTTCAGAGCCCAGGTGGCACAATGGCTAAGCACCTGAGACAGCACAGGAAGATTTGCAGTTTGAACTTTCCATTGCCTCCATGAGAAAAAAGACCTGACCATCTGCTTCTGTGAAAATTGGAGCCTAGGAAACCCTATAGGCAGCTCTGCTCTGTCACATAGAGTTGTTATGAGTCAAAATCAACTTGATGGCATACAATACACAGACACAGATTTTCATTCAACATTACGTTTGTGAGATTCATCCATTGCATGCAGCAATAGCTGTTTCATTTTAGTTGCTGTATAGTATTTTAAGTAAATTCCATTTCAATCTATTTATACATTCTACTGTTGGTAGACATTTGAGGTGGATATTACAAATAGTGTTGCTCTGAACATTATTATACTTGTCTTTTAGTGCACATGTGTACATGTTGTTATGAAATATATACTTAGTAATGACAGTTCTAGGCCATAAGATATGTTTGATCAGATTTAGAAGATACTGCTAAATAGTTTTCCAAAGATATTATTACCAATTTATACTTCCATTTGCAGTGTATAAGATTTCTACTTCTGCATACTCACCAACTGTTTTGATTACCTAGTACTGCTCTGAAAGGACTATACAACAAATAGCATGGCTTGAACAAACAGGAATTTATTCTCTTACAGTTTAGAGGCTTTAAGTCTGAGTTCAGAGTGCCAGGCTCTAGGGGCTGGGTGAAAGCCCCTCAACCTTGGGCTTCAATTCTGCCTCCTGCTCCTGGCCCATTGAAGCTGGAGGCTTTTCTTCACTCAGACAGCTACTGGCTGCTGAGACTGACAAGCCCAAGGTTAACAAATAAAAAGACACAGTTCTGATGTTACCAAACTACATGGTAGGCCATTGATTCAAGTCCATTGAAAGTCCCAGGGTCAGCAGAGCATGGCAGGCTTCTGAACAACAACACAGCTACATGCAGGATTCAAGCATGCCGTGAGCTAGAGACTGTTTCCCAAGGCTTCTCCTTATATACAGGAAGCAGACCACATCCCTAAGGCAGCTACTCAGCTGCTCACAGTAGATTCCACCATGGAGCTGATTACGTCTCATCATGGGGAATACTACATTCAGCTGCCCAGCCACTCAACCAGACCCAGCCAAGTTGACACACAAACTTAACTACCATACCACAACTTGGTATAATTGGTTTGTTGTATTTTTATTATTAATATTGTTTTACTTTTTATTGTGGAAAAATTCAGACATATGCAGAAGTATACAGAATTGTATAAACTCTTAGGCTCGCATTAACCAGTCCCAACAACCTTAACCCATAGCCAGTCTGCATCCCCCTGTGTAATTTAACATGTCCCTCTGTCCTTTGTATTGACTATAAATTGGCAGCTGGATCTAGAGTAGGTTTTGGAAAACTTTTTCAGTAAAGGTTCATATAGTAAATATTCTAGGCTTTGTGGGCCATATCGTCCCTGTTGAAATTACTCAGTTCTACTATTATAGTATAAAAGCAGCCATAAAAAAACACATGAAAGAATAAATTTAGCTGTGTCCAATAAACTTTTATTTACAAAAATAGGTTTGATTTAGCTGATGAAGCATAGTTTGCTGACCCCTGATCCAGAAATTTAATAAGATTTAGGTCATCTTTTGTTGCACAAGATTGCTTCATAGGAAATGCTATATTTTTCCAAAAGGAAGCAAATATGTTTGGTTGTTGCTCTTGGTGTTTCTTGATTTTTTTATTTTTAGCCATTCTGTGGTTGTATCTCTGTGTAGTTTTAATTTGCATTTCCCTGATGACTAATAATGATATTAAAAATCTTTTATTGGCCTTTTGATATCTTCTTCTGTGAAGTGCCTCTTCATATATAAGATATGTAAGTTGTTGTTGATGGGTGCCATTGAGTCAGCTCTAACTCTGCAGTCCATGGTATTTTCAGTATTCTGTGCCAACACCACAATTCAAATGCATCAATTCTTCTGCAGTCTTCCTTATTCATTGTTCAGCTTTCACATGCATATGAGGCTATTGAAAATATCACAGCTTGGGTTAGGTGCACCTTAGTCTTCAAAGTGACATCTTTGCTCTTTAACACCTTGAAGAGGTCTTTTGCAGCAGATTTGCCCAGTGCAATATATCATCTGATTTCTTGACTGCTGCTTCCATGGGCGTTGATTGTGAATCCAAGCCAAATGAAATCTTTGACATCTTCAGTCTTTTCTCCATTTATTGTGATGTTGCTAGTTGGTCCATTGTAAAGACTTTTGTTTTCTTTGTGTTGAGGTGTAATCCAAACTGAAGGCTGTAGTCTTTGATCTTTATCGGTAAGTGCTTCAAGTCTTCCTTTTAGCAAGGAAGGTTGTGTCATCTGTATATCACAGGTTATTAATGAGTATTCTTCCAATGCTAATTATGCATTCTTCTTCATATAGTCCAGCTTCTTTATATATTCTTTATGTATTGAGAGTTCTTTATAATTCTGGTTATGAGTCATTTGCTGGAGGTATACCTATATCTAGATCTATTAGATATCTTTTCCCTCTTTGTGGCTTGCCTTTTACTAGCTTAATGGTCTTTTGATGATTGTATGTTCTTAATTTTAATGAAGTCAATTTATCAATCTTTTCTTTTATGGTTAATGCTTTTTGTGAACAAATTAAGAAATCTTTACTCTAAGGTCATGAAGATACTTTCCTATATTGTCTCCTAAAAAGTTTGCTTTACCTTTCATATTTAAGTCCAGAATCCATCTGGGACAGATTTTGGCAAATAGGGTGAGGTAGCAGTTAAGATTCATCTTTTCTTTATGGTGAACTAATTCACTCAGAACAATTTATCATGAAAGTGATTCTTTTCTCACTGCACTGCAGTGTCACTCTTGTCAAAAATCAAATGATCATATATGTGTGGGTTTGTTTCTGGTCACTATTATTTTTTAATTGTGCAAATACCACTAACTTTTAACATCTGATAATTCTCTCCACTTTATTATTTTTCTTTAAGATTGTCATGCTAGTCTTGAGCCTTTGCGTTTCCATATAATAAGCTTATTGAAATTTTGATTGGGATAACATTTAATCTGTAGCTCAATTTAGGTAAAATTGAGATCTTAAAATTTTTGAGTTTTGAGCACCATGAACACAATATAACCTTCCATATTATGTTGGTCTTTCATTTCTGTCAATAATGTTTCATAGTTTTCATAGCACTTGTGTACATTTTTTGTTAGATTTATTGCTAGGTGTTTTTTTTGTTTTTGATGCTGTGGGAAATGGTGTAATTTAAGACTTTCACTTTCTGTTTATTGCTTATATATGGAAATATAACTGATTTTTTATATTGACCAATTCTTAGTTTACTATAGATTCTTTTTAGATTTCCTGGGTCCATAATCATGTTGTCTGCGAATAATTACAACTTCTAATCATAATCTTTTTATACTCCCTTATTGCATTGTCTGGGACTTCCAGCTCAATTTTGAAGAACATGGTGAGAGAGAGGGCATCTGTGTCTGATCTCTCAGGGTAGGGGGAAAAGCTTTCAGTGTTTCACCAGTAAGTGTATTATTTACTTGTTCCCTAATTCTTCCAAATCCAATATGTCACTACAGTAAAATTCTCTTTACTCAGTATCTTGTGAATCTATTTTTTCTCCATCCTTACTCTCAGGCTGTCTATCATCTTTAGTATGTTGCGTCCAGATACATGATAATAATAGAATGATTACAAATTCTTTATCTACTAGATACTGTGTTAAGCACTATATAGAAAGCAACTCATTCAGTCTCATAACAATCCTGAGATGTTGTTGTTGTTGTTAAGTGCCGTCGAGTCGTTTCTGACTCATAGCGACCCCATGCACAGCAGAACGAAACACTGCCCGATCCCGCGCCAGCCCCACAATCCATGCTATACTCGAGC
>NW_006921641.1:9822504-9839908 GCF_000298275.1 Orycteropus afer afer
AAGGGACCATTCCCTGGAGAAGGATATCATGCTTGGTAGGGTGGAGGGTCGACGAAAGAGGGGGAGGCCTTCAAGGAGATGGATTGACACGGTGGCTGCGATGATGGGCTCAAGTATAGCAGGGATTGTGGGGCTGGCGCAGCATCGGGCAGTGTTTTGTTCTGCTGTGCATGGGGTCGCTATGAGTCAGAAACGACTCGATGGCACTTAACAACAACAACCGCCACCACAGATCTTTTGTTTTGACTTTTTTCTGTACATAGTTAAAGGTGGTCATTTCTTCACAGTTTGCATGCTTTCACTTAACAATGTGTAAAAATGGCTTGGGAATGGTGTCTGACCTCCTCTAACTTCAGAAGGGAGAAGGAGAATTGAGATCAACAGCCCAAGGCTGATTCCTGTGAAGTGGAGGTCAGGCATATTTCCTGTCCCCAACCTTTTTATCCATTCTGACAATAGCATCCCTCCCACAGCTCTTTATACTTCTCTGCTGGGTTCTATAATTTGTTATAATGGACGCACAGAACTCACAGACCATGCTTAGAATTATGGGGTTTATTAGGGGAAGTAACAATTCACAATTCAGAATCAGAAACAACTCAGGATATAGTTCTTCAGTAAGGACTGCCTCTTCTCAGCAGTGCCCGCAGGCATGCCTCTGGCTTCCTCCCAGGCCACTGCCCTGCTTGGGCAAGCGTTACAAAACTCTAGCTCTACCAGTAAGTGCCCAGAGGCACTCCACTCTGCTGGTAAGCCTTGGCCCAAAGTCACTCAGTTCTCTCACTCTTTGGGCCAGGAAACCCACTGTGCTATCTCCTGACATTCTTGGTTCTGCTGCCTCTGTGGCGCCATTTTTCTGGTGCTGGCTCTAACCTGCTTTAGTGTTACAGCTCTCTTTCTCTGTCTCCTCCTTCTAGGAGGTTTTCAGTGCAAGGATCCCAAGTCCAAAGGATGTGTTCCACTCCTGGCTTTTCTCTCTTGGTGGTTGTGAGGTCCCCTTTCTATCTCCGAGATAGCTCATTTTAAGTCTGGTGGGATAGCAAAACTGACCAATCCCCTCATTAAGGCTCCATAACACCTTATTTGCATAGCCCCACACCCACATGGGTGCCATGCACCTTAGTTACTTTATTAGAAAGCTGTCCACTCCTGTTGGTATGCTATAAGTACCTCATTTGCATAACCCCACCCAGTCATTTGGTGGTAGTTAATAAGGGCCATATTAAGTAATTCACTGCACTGCACAATGTGAATTTAGAAAAACTTGTGAGACTAGGATCAGAGGAGTGTCATGGCATGAATAATCCCAAACTATGAATGGTCAAGAGATTATTACTGTTTAACTTTAGAATGGATATTTTCCCTTCCATAATTTTATTTTTCCAGTTGTTTAGTTTATGCTACTATTAACATTAATTTTATCCCCTGAGAACATAATGACTTGTAGCTAGAGTTATGTTTCAAAAGACATTCTGGGATTTAAACTTTCCATTAGTAAAATTCAGACTGATTGATCTGGGACAGCCTCCGAATGGTATCAAATCACCTTAGTTAGAAGGAAGAAGATTAATTGTGTTAAATTAAATGCAGCACTTTTTTCTGGAGCTGCAGTATTATTCTAAACAGTTTAAATGTTCTTCTGACATATAAAGATACAAATAGTTTTTAAATATACAAAAGACTGAACCTCATCCATAACAAAAGAAATGCAATTAAAACTACAGTATAACCTTTGAGAGCTGGGAACTCAATAGGACTGCCTTGTGTTTTCAGGTCTCACAGGTTTTCCAACTTTGATAGAGTGCAGTCTTGCCACTTTTCTGTTGCTCCTTTTAGTGGAAAATATTTGAATTTTCCTTCTCTGACAAGTTGACACATTTCTCAGGTTCCAGCTTCTGCAAGTTTTACTGTATAATGATAAACTATTCATTTCTAGAATGACATAGAAGTGTAGATTGGTACCACTTTTTTGGAGGACAATTTGGTAATAATTTTCAGAATGGAAATACTCATACCTCTTCAGCCTGCAATTCCATTTTTAGGACTTCATCCTAAAATTATACTGGCTCATATGTAATCTCTGAAATGGCATTGGTAAGTGAGAAAAGAAGTTGCATGACTGTGTATAATATGCAATAATGTTTGTTCAAAACAGAGAAATACTTGCACATTGGTATAGGCACTTACTGTCTTTGGAAGGGTAAAAAACTGGTTATATGGCTGCCTCTGAAGAGAGATTAGGTATCAGGGATGAGATAGGGACATTTGTAACCCTGAACCCTTTGGATTATTTTTTCAGGAACATGTGATATCCTTGCAAAATGAATTTTTGACCTTCTTTATAAACTGATTAATACTATGAAATGTCATGAATTATTTTTTATTTAATTAAGTTGGATCAAAAGGGCGAGTCATAAGTTTTGAAATAAGAAAAGACCACCATGATCTGGCTAAGAAGAATTACAGACAATGGCGTGATTCATGGAAAATAAGTCATGTAGAAGAGTGGCCAGACAATGTGGATTTTATTCATAAGGATATTTCAGGAGCAACTGGTGACGACATGAAATCCTCCACATTTGATGCAGTAAGTTTTCTCACTCAAAGTGAGTCTTATGTTGTTAGAATACTGAGTACCAAGAAAATAGGATCAGGCTTCTTTTTTATGGGCAAGGGTTATCCTTCTTTATTTGTTGCATTTTTATCTCTAGGGATGGGAAGAGTATTTTCCTTCAATGTCCTTTAATATCATGGAGGGTTTGGGGCAGTGAGAAATACCTAGTCAGGTGCCAGAGTTGTCAGTGAGTGTGGGGTAATGACCAGAGGAGATTAAAAGGAGTAGTTAGTTGAGCATGATGAACCTTAGTGTCTCCAGGATGGAGGAGAATAATTTGGAAGCAGCATTGGGAGCATGTTGAGCCTATCATCTAACCTCATGATATGAGATTTGGGGCAATAAATAGCCTTCATTTGAGAGGGATCAGGGAAGAGGCATCTTTAGACGGGTAAAGTCAGGATGTAGTGGAGTGTTCTTTAAAGATACTGAGCATAGAAGAGGTTATCATGAATAAAATTCTAGAGAGAAGAGTGGAAGGTTTTGTGAGGAAAAGGGGCAGTGGAAGGTTGAATTAGGGGAGAAGCAGCACAAAGTAGTATGAAGATAAAACTATAGATGGCAAGTGTGATAGTTAAAGTTGTGTGTCAGCTTACCTGGGCGATGATGCTCAGTTTTTTAGCAGTCAGGATGTAGTCATCTCCCAGATTGAGATCTGATATAATGTAATCACTTCCATGATGAGATCTTTGAGCACCAATCAGTTGAAGTTTCCTCAGGGGTATAGCCTGCTTCCAATGTATATGGATGTCTTGGCAAAGATTTTTGGCTCTTTGCTTAATCTGGATCCTGCATCTAGCTCTTCATCATCTGGCCTCTGATTCCTGGATTTGAACCAGTGGTCTGCCGTATTGCCTGTCCCAAGGCAACTTGGGATTGTTGCCTTCTCAACCTGTGAGCAACAGCCTGCCATCTTACTGGCCAATCTTGGATTTTTCAGCCTCTGAAGCTAACAGCCTGCTATATTGCCTGCTGATCTTGGGTTTGTCAGCCCTTGAAACTACGTGAGTCAGTAGAAGCCTCCACCTTGATGTGTGATCCACAGACTTGGGACTTGCCAGCCTCTACAACTGCCTGAGCCATTTCCTTGAGATAAATTTCTCTCTTTGTATATATGTTGTTGGGAGCTCTGGTAGCATAGTGGCTAAGGCACTTGACTGCTAACTAGAAGGCTGGAGGTTCAAACCCACCAGCCACTCCTCGGAAGGAAGATGGGGCAATCTACTTCCGTAGTGATACTGCTTTGGAAACCCAAGGAGGGGTCGCTATGAGTCGGGTCTGTCTCAACGGCACATAACAACAACAACAAATATATGTTGTTGTTATTAGGTGCCAATGAGTTGGCTCTGACTCATAGCAACCCTAAGTACATCAAAATGAAATGCTGCCCAGTCCTGAGTCATCCTCACAATCCTTGTTGTAATTGAGCCCATCATTGTAACCACAGTGTCAGTCCATCTTATGGAGGGTCTTCCTTATTTTTGCTGACCCTTCCATTTACTGAGCATGATATCTTTCTCTGGGGATATGTATATGTAAGCTTCACTGGCTTCTCTTCTGTAGAGAACCCAGCCTAACACAAGAAGAGATGATGATATTTTAACCAAAGATGGAGATGTGGGACATGAAGAGACTAGCAAGCTTCAGAGTTTCAGAAATCTCGTATAAGTTGCCTCATCTGTGGTGATGACACTTAAAAGTTCATAGCTTGACCCTATAGACTGAGGTTTGGGTAAGATTTCTTTCTCTTTCCTTAATTGACTGCTGGAAGGTTAGATTATTATAAGACCTAAGGTAGCATGTTATCAAGAATCAATGGTATTCAGGTTTGCGGTCTGATAGAGCCTGTTGGAACCACTGAGACTATGGTCCCTAGCTGCCTGTCAGGTTTGGAATTGAATCCACACCTTTGGCTTCCAGCCAAGCAAAAGACAGGCATATGAGTTGAACATTTACCTGAGGTAGATACACTCCTTGGAGAGAACAATTACGGAAGAAAGAAGGGCTGCTTATGCACCAGGAGACAGCTCAGGGGGCAAGAGGGCGTGGAGGGATGGACATAGGGAAGAGGTAATTATCGGGAGGAAGTGGGAGGGGAGTTGTTGCACTGTGGTAAATTGTGGTCATTATCATGAGACAAAGTGTATGTGAACTGCTGTATGGAAAGTGAATTTGCTCTGTAAATCTTCACCCAAATCACCATTAAAAAAAAAAAGAAGAAGAATCATCATCAATGGTATTGAAGGAAGAAGTCCAGGCTGCAGTGAAGACATTGGTAAAAACAAGGCTCTAGGAATTGACAGAATACCAGTTGAGATGTTTCAACAAACAGATGCAACACTGGAAGTGCTCACTTGTCTATGCTAACAAATTTGGAAGACAGCTACCTGGCCAACTAACTGGAATAGATCCATATTTGTGCCCATTCCAAAGAAAGGTGATCCAACAGAATGTGGAAATTATCACACAATATCATTAATATCACGTGCAAGTAAAATTTTGGTGAAAATAATTCAAACACAGTTACAGCAGTATATCGACAGGGAGCTACCAGAAATTCAAGGCAGATTCAGAAGGGGACATAGAATGAGGGATATCATTGTTGATGTCAGATGGATCTTGGATGAAAGTGGAGAATATCAGAAAGATGTTTACCTGTGTTTTATTGACTCTGCAAAGGCATTTGGCTGTGTGGATGTTAACAAATTGTGGATAACATTGTGAAGAATGGGAATTCCAGAACACTTGACTGTGCTCATGAAGCACCTGTACATAGACCAAGAGGCAGTTGTTTAAACAGACCAGGCGATTCTCCATGGTTCAAAATCAGGAAAGCTGTGCATCAGGATTTTATCCTTTCACCATACTTATTCAATCTATATGCTGAGCAAATAATCCGAGAAGCTGGACTATATGAAGGAGGATGGGTCATCATGATTGGATGAAGACTCATTAACAGCCTGTGATATATAGATGATACAACCTTGCTTGCTGAAAGTGAAGAGGACTTGAAGCAATTACTAATTAAATCAAACACTACAGCCTTCAGTATGGATTACACCTTAACCTCAACAAAACAGAAGTCATACAACTGGACCAATAAGCATCATCATGATAAATGGAGAAAAGATTGAATTTGCTAAGGATTTCATTTTATTTGGCTCCACAATCAGTGCCTATGAAAGCAGCAGTCAAGAAATCAAACGACATATTGCACTGTGCAAATCTGCTGCAAAAGTCCTCTTTAAAGTGTTAAAGAGTAAAGATGTCATCTTGAAGACTAAAGTGCACCTGACCCACACCATGGTATTTTCCCTCATCTCATATGCATGTGAAGGCTGGATAATGAATAAGGAAAACTGCAAAATAATTGATGCATTTCAGTTGTGGTGTTAGTGAAGAGTATTGAATATACTGTAAACTGCCAGAAGAATGAACAAATCTGTCTTGGAAGAAGTATAGCTGGCATGTTCCTTAGAAATTAGGATGGCAAAACTTCATCTCTTACACTTTGGCCATGTTATCAGGACATCAAGAGAAGGACATTATGCTTGGTAAAGTAGAAAAGGGGGTCAGTGAAAAAGGGGAAGACCATCTACAAGATGGATTGACACAGTGGCTGCAACAGTGGTGTCAAACATAGCAGCAATAGTGAGGATGGTGCAGGACTGAGCAGTGTTTCATCCTGTTGTCCATAGATAGGGTCCCTGTGAGTCAGAACCAACTCGATGGCACTTACCAACAACAAAACAAAATGAAGCAAAGTTCACACAAGATAAATGATTTTATCAGGATGGTTCCTATCTCTGATAACTAAATCCTAAATTGCTAAAGGCATAATTTACTAGACACAAAGGCACAACTTTTTCTCCTCATCCTTGTTTGGCTTGTGTATTACAGCTCAATAAGAGGTAATAGGAATTGCTTGACTTAAGCCATACACAGTGTGGTGGTTATGTTTGTGTGTCAACTTGGCTGGGCCTGGTTGAATGGCTGGGCAGCTGGTGGTAGTTATTCCCCATGATGAGACTGGCAATCAACTCCGCGGTGGGATCTACCACAAGCAGCTGAGTAGCTGCCTTTGGGATATAGTCTGCTTCCTGTATTTAAGCAGAAGCCTTGGGGAATAGTCTCTTGCCTATGGCACGCTTGGACCCTGCATGGAGCTGTGTCGTTGCTCAGCAGCCTGCTATGCTCTGCCGACCTTGGGACTTACAATGGACTTAAGTTAATGGCCTGCCATGTGGTTTGGTAACATCGGGACTGTGCCTTTTTACTGTCAACCTTGGGGCTTCTCAGCCTCAGCGGTTAGCAGCTGTCTGAGTGAAGAAATGCCTCTAGTTCCAGTGGGCCGGGAGCAGGAGGCAGAGCTGGACCCCAAGATTGAGGGGTTTTCACTCAGCCCCTAGAGCCTGGCACTTTGCACTTGGACTTATAGCCTCCAAATTTTAAGAATAAACTCCTGTTTGTAAAAGCCATCCTTTACATTTGTGGTATATTTCTTGTCACAGCGGCACTAGGTAACCAAAACACAATAATGACAAAAATACCTGGTAAGATAATTCATAAAAAGTACATAGAATAGTACCTGGTACATAATGAGCATTAAATACGTGTTAGCTATTATTTTCATCATTATTATTTCTCTCCTTTTTACTTTTTCTAGTTGCTTAAATTCTTTTCCTTCAAAACTTACATTATAGGTTATCTCCATGGAATATACCTTAATCATCTAGCTGAAAGATTATTATCTTCCTCTGAATTATTGAACCTCTTTGTTTGTTGATTCAACAAACATTAAGGACCTATATCCTATGTGCCACATAACTATGCTAAGATGGCAATGAATTCTATATTTAAAGGAGCTTCCAACTAATAAAAGAACTGCAAAATTAAAATAAAAAATAAAAAAGATCAGCATAGAAGTAGTTATTGGGAAGACTCTGAAGTACGAAGCACCGTGAATGTAGAAATGGGTACAAGTGAACATGAGGAGGTGAAGCTGGAAACACAGTCATGAAGGACTAGATAATGAAGAATGTTGTCTGTATATCAAGTTACCAAAAACCAAACCCATCGCTACCCTATAGGTCAGAGTAGAACTGCCCCATAGGGTTTTCAAGGCTGTAAATCTTTATGGAAGCAGGCTGCTGCATCTTCCTCCTGTAGAGTGGATGGTAGGTTCAAACCAGTGACTTTTCAATTAGCAGCCAAGCACTTTAACCATTGTGTCACCAGGTCTCCATATCAAGTTAGGGTGTTGTTCTGGTTACCTAGTGCCACTGTGACAAGAAATATACCACAAATGGCATGGCCTTTACAAACAGGAGTTTATTCTTACAATTTGGAGGCCAGAAGTCCAAGTTCAAAGTGCCAGGCTCTAGGGCTTGGGTGAAAGCCCTTCAACCTTGGGGTCCAGCTCTGCCTCCTGCTCCCAGCCCACTGGAGCTAGAGGCATTTCTTCACTCAGACAGCTGCTAGCTGCTGAGGCTGAGAAGCCCCAAGGTTGACAAGTAAAAAGGCATGGACCCAATGTTACCAAACCACACAGCAGGCCATTAATTTAAGTCCTTTGTAAGTCCTGAGGTCGGCAGAGCATGGCAGGCTGCTGAACACTGACACGGCTACATGCAGGGCCCAAGTGTGCCATAAACTAGAGACCATTCTCAAAGCTTCTCCTCATATACAGGAAGCAGACCACATCCCAAAGGCAGCTACTCAGCTGCTTGTGGTAGATCCCACCATGGAGTTGATTGCCAGTCTCATCATGGGGAACAATTACCACCAGCTGCCCAGCCACTCAACCAGGCCCAGCCAAGTTGACACACAAATAACTACCACAATTCCACCCCTTGTCGACTTGGCATCTGTACAGATCTCTCTCACTGGGTGGCTCCAGTCCCCTAATTCCTCTAAGTGGCAACTTCACCCCCTTGGCCTGGTGGGCCCCATTTCTCTCACTCTTGGGCATGGCAGTCACGCCCCCTCACTCTTGGGCAGCAGCTATGGCTCCATCCCACTGGCTCACATGAATGAGCAGCCCCACACTCCAGAATCAAGTTGGTGAAGGTCTAACTCCTTGAAACCTAGGGGGCTGTGATCGTTCCACTCCCAAAGGCCATGGTCCTACCCTTTCAGGCTGAGGTAGCTCTGCTTCCATTTCCTTGGTCTCTACTTCTGCCAATTAATGCCTGAGGGCAACCCACTCCGTCAGGAATCTTCTTGCCCAAAGGACATTTAGCTTTCTTGCTTCGTGGGCTGGCCAACCTGCTACTGCGTTTCAAGCCAGTCTTTTCTACCAGTTAATGCCTGAAGGCAACCCACTCCATCAGGAAGCTGCCTACCCAAAGGCATCAAGCTTTCTCCTCTGTGGGCTGGTAAGGCTGTCACTGTCTCATGCCGGTTCTCTCTGCTCTGCTCCTGCCATCTCTCATGCCGGTCTCTTGCTCTGCTCCTGCCATCTATCATGCCATATGCCGGGGTCTCTCTGCCAGGGTCTCAGGTCAAGGACTCACTCCACTTCCGTTTCCACATTTTAGGCATCTGTCAAAGCAGCACCCCATTCTCTCGGTACCGTATTCTGTTCTGGTTACCTAGTGCCGCTCTGATGGGAATACACCACAAATGGGATGGCCTTAACAAGCAGGAGTGTATTTTACAATTTGGAGGCTAGAAGTCCAAGTTCAAAGTGCCAGGCTCTAGGGCTTGGGTGAAAGCCCCTCAACCTTAGGGTCCAGCTCTGCCTCCTGCTCCCAGCCCACTGGAGCTAGAGGCATTTCTTCACTCAGATAGCAGCTAGCTGCTGAGGCTGAGAAGCCCCAAGGTTGACAAGTAAAAAGGCATGGACCCAATGTTACCAAACCACACAGCAAGCCATTAATTTAAGTCCTTTGTAAGTCCTGAGGTCGGCAGAGCATGGCAGGCTGCTGAACACTGACATGGCTACATGCAGGGCCCAAGTGTGCCATAAGCTAGAGACCATTCTCAAAGCTTCTCCTCATATACAGGAAGCAGACCACATCCCAAAGGCAGCTACTTGGCTGCTTGTGGTAGATCCCACCATGGAGTTGACTGCCAGTCTCATCATGGGGAATAACTACCACCAGCTGCCCAGCCATTCAACCAGGCCCAGTCAAGTTGACACACAAACATAACTGCCACAGGTGTATAGATATTATCTTGAAGATAATGGAAAATTATTGGTATTTTTAAGTAGGGGAGTAAAATGTCCAGATTCTAGTGGAAGAATGGAGACTGTAAGTCTCCTTAGAAAGCTACTATAATATTTTAATAAGATATGAAAAGATCCTGACTTAAGGCAGTGATAGTTGATGAACTTGAGAAATACTTACATGAGGTATCTATGTGGGACTGGATCGTTTTAATTCAAACGTAAGTATGAAAACTCCACAGATTCTCAAAAGAGAATTCAAGGTAAAGAAAATGATGACTCCAAGTGTCTAGTTTGAGCAACTAGATAAATAGTAATGCTGTTAACTGAGAATAGAGCATTCAAGAGTATCAGCAGGTTTTTGATTATCTAATTTGGGTCTTCAATAACGTAGTGAAACTGTTGTCTAAGAACCAATTTATGTCCGTCATATTGACTCTTTGATTCAGTCATTGAGTTCCCTACTTGGCTATGTTATAGGCATCTTAAAACTCAATATGTCCAAACTTTTAATTATTTCTCCTCAAACTTGCTCATCTTGTAGTCTTCCTTATCTTAGTAAATGACATATCCATTTTTTCAGTGACTTAGGCTAAAAACTTTGGATTCATCTTTGACTCCTCTCTCTTTCACATCCCACAGCCATTCCTAATGCTATTGGCTCTACCTTCAAAATATATACTACTTGTCATCACATCCATTGCTGTTTACTATTGCAAGCCACCATCATCTTTGCTTACCCTACCATGGTCCAGTCTATGTATGTTGTTGTTACTTGCTGTCAAGTCAATTCCAACTTATCGTGACTCCATGTGAGCAGAATAGATAGGGTTTTCAAGACTGTGAACTTTTGGAAGCATATCACCAGGCCTGTCTTCTTAGGTGGGTTTGGACTGCCAGTCTTTCAATTAGTAGTCCAGTGCTTAACCATTTGCACCACCCAGGGACTCCATCCTTTATACAGACTTTTAAAATTGTCATTCTTGAAAACTCTCCAGTGACTTTTCTCATTGAGTAAAGCTACCAAGCAGTTGCTGTCAAGTCAATTGCAACTCACTGTGACCCCTTATTTGTCAGATTAGACTGTGTTTCACAGCGTTTTCAGTGACCAATTTTCTGGAAGTAGATCACCAGGCCTTTCTTACAAGGTGAGTCTGGGTGGACTCAGACCTCCGACTTTTCAGTTAGCAGCTGAACCTGTAAACCATTTATATCACCCAAGGACTTCCTAAGTAAAACTAACCAACAACCTAACCAACACACTGCCATCGAGTCGGATCTGACTCGTAGTGATCCCTCTTTGGGTTTCTGAGGCAGTATCACTACAGAAGTAGATTGCCCAACCTTCCTTCCGAGGAGCAGCTGGTGCGTTTGAACCACCAGCCTTCTGGTTAGCAGTCAGATGGCTTAGGCATTGTGTCACCAGAGCTCCTGATTAAAGCTAAAGCCCTTATAATGGCCTACAAGGTTGTACATAATTTGGCTTCCCAACTTTTACTATATCCTCACCATTTTAGACCTCATTGCTTACCCTTTTCCTCCTTTTTTTTTTCTCCACTACAGTGACAGTAGCCTCCTTATTCTTTCTCAGACTCACCAAGTGTCCTATTGCCTCAGAGCATTTGTATTTGGGTTCTTACCTTCTAAATTTGCATTGTTGTTGTTATGTGCCGTTGAGTTGGCCCCGACTCATAGCGACCCCTCCTTGGGTTTCCGAGGCAGTATCACTATGGAAGTAGGATTGCCCAACCTTCCTTCCGAGGAGTGGCTGGTGGGTTTGAACCGCCAGCCGTCTTGTTAGCAGGCAAGTGTCTTAGCCACTATGCTAAATTTCCATAGGGCAAGCTTAATCATTTTCTTCAGGTCTCTTCACTGACCATCTTATGTGTAAAATAGCACTCTCTCCCTGTCTTTTTACTCTCTGTACTTCTTATATTGCTATGTAATTTCTTTTACTGAATTAATATGTTTTACTTTATTATTTGTATAAACAGTATAAATTGAAGATTGTGGGTTGATGGTAAGGGAATGTCAGTTGCTCGATACATGTAAAGATAAACGACCTGGACTGTCAGTAGGGTAGACATAGTTGAGGATATTCCTTTCCATGCAGAAAAATTCCCTGGACATTTATGAAACTGTCCATTCCAACTGGCAGATGGACTGTGGGTCCATACTTCCTGTCTCTTCACCCCAAAAGGGTTGGCTTTCTACCATACCATCAAAGACCCATGGCCCTCAGGATACAGTTCCCAGTCCTATTGAGAGTCCTCTGAGTGACACAGGACCAGCCATGTTCATCACCGGGGCCAGCCCAGCTTCTAGTCCCTCCAGCAGTGTCTGCACTGGGCATTGCAGCACTTGTGGAAGGTGGTCATTGGCTCATCAGCAGAGTGTCTGAAGCTGCATGAAGTAGACATGAGGATGTTCACATTTTGGGGCATGGCTCTGCCGTGGAGTTGACATTCTGTCAGGCAGCTACTGCCCCTCCAAGGCACATCATCTACTTCTTTAAGCTTGGGAAACTTCTGATTTGTTACCACTTAGCTGGGTTGAGCAGACACTCCCAACCCAAGCAGAGAGAGCTTTCAGAAAAGGTGACACTTGGCTTCTTTCCTGATTTTTATTACATCCCTGAAACTTGAGGTTACATCTGGTTTCATTCTTCCCATAGTTTTGGACTGTAAAGGAGTGTATGCAAACACCAAGAATGAGGCAGCACCAACAAACTACTTCTTTTGGTTAGCAGCTGAGCACTTAACCACTGTGCCACCAACGCTCCTTATAGGTAATGTGGTGCACACAGGGGCAGGTCTTGCAGGCAAAGCAGTGGCAGTGCTGCCCTGTCTGTCTACATGATCAGCCCATTCTGCAGCCTGGGCAGAAGAGCAGCGTGTCTTCCAATTGCCAGCACCCTCCCTGCTATATAGTTTTTTGTATTACTAATCACCCTCTGGCATATTAGAATGTAAGTTCCCATGAAACAAAATAGTATATAAGCTCCCATTTATTGTACCCTTATCACATAGCAAAATGCTTGGTTCATAGAAGGTGCTAAATAAATATTTAGTGAATTAATAATGAATAATGTCTCTTGGTCCATTAAAAGTTTTATAAAAAATAAACTTTAAAATTTACCATTTAGTAAATATTTTGATGTGCTAACATCTCCTAGCTTTCTAGAGTTACCTATCAATGAAAGTTACTTTATTTATATTTTGACCAGATATATTTTTGTTTTTAATTATTGAAAGTTTCAGTCATTCAATTACTCATTGTACTCATTGAGCATCTTTTGTGAGGACAGCCCTGTACTCTGCAATAGCATGAAGAATAAAGAATAAATAAGGGATGTGGGTCTAGCATTTTAGAGACCTCTAAAATTAATATTCATGACTTTTGAACATAAAAATATAAAATATATTTGAGATGTGAATTTTCATTGCCAAAAGCTGAGATAAGGCATTTAAACTTTACAAATGTATATAGAAAAATATATATAATAAAGAAAAATTATAAATTTATAAAGAAAAATTCCTATATTATAAATATTGACAAGTATGTCATTATGATTTTTATGTATAGTTAAACATTATGACAAGTTGTATAATAAACATACCCTTTTTGGAATAGTAAAATGACAGTTAATAATATTGTATTCTTAAATACTTTAATTGGGGTCATTGTTTTCTAAAATTGTACCCTTTCATAATAAGAAAATTTATGCTTTATTTAATTGGAACTCAGTTCAGTTCTCTTTTTTATTCCCACAGGTAGCCTTGGATATGTTAAATCCTCAAGTTGCTTTACCCATTTTATATCCAAATCTTAAGCAGGGTGGTATATGTGCTGTGTATCTAGCAAAGTGAGTAACATTGTTTTTCTTTGATATGATTTTTAAACACATTTATTTCATCTAAGGGCCAGATTAAAATTTTAATTTTGTAACTGAGTAGAATGTATATGTTCTAGTAAAACTGTTATAACATGACACATGTCCCAAATTCAGTTATCCCAATGCATTGTCATTGAGTTGATTCTCATACTGACCCTATAAGAAAGAGTAGAACTGCCTCATAGGATTTCCAAGGCTGTAAATCTTTACAGAAACAGAGTGCCTCATCTTTTTCCCACAGAGCCTTTTGGCTAGCATCTGAGTACTTAACCACTGCACCATCAGTACTCCTTAATTTAGTTGTAGTGTTGTTTAAACCATCCTTTACATAACTAATAAGATGCATATTTCTTCTTACAATTTGGAAAAAAGACTTTAAAAGTGTAATGTGAACACTAATGTTAAATGATGGCCTCTCTGTTTTACATAGTATTCTGTGAGACTGCTTATGTGCTTTAACTTTCATTTTCAGTTTTCCCACCCTTGATTTAATTATAGCATTTCAATTTGGGTAAGAGATATAATGAAGTTAAAATTAAGAAAGTTATTAGAAGAATTTGAAGTATTTTTCCCTTTTCTGAAAGCATCACACAGGTTATCGAACTTTTAGATGGAATTCACACCTGTGAACTTGCTCTCTCATGTGAGAAGATAAGCGAAGTCATTGTCAGAGATTGGTTGGTTTGCCTTGCAAAACAGAAAAATGGAATTTTATCTCCAAAAGTAGAACCTAAAATCAACACAGACTTACGAGTACATTCTCAAAAGAAAACTGGAGTTGAAAGTGAGCTGTTTCAAGAGGATGACCATGGTGAACTTCAAGTTTATGTTATGCATGTCTTTGCAGTAAAAATTGGAGGATGGGTGTTTAGACCAATACATTTTAAGAATATTCCCTACTTTAATTTTCCTGCAGAAATTGAAATGTAGTATTTCTTCTGTTAAATTAAAGTCTGTTAGGGACAAAATAATCATTTTCCCTGCCTTTTATATAAACTCTGATACCTTTAAAGAATCGAGCTTCTTATAATATTCATATTTTACTTGTCTCTCAGGAGGGGCTTAGATGTCAAACACTTTAAACATTCTAAGGAATGTTTTAATTTAGATCAGTGATTATTACTAAGGGAATGAATGTAATAAGTTCTAATATGAAAATAGCTAATACTTCACAAAGCAACTTCTAAGATACTGCTGGAATTTTTCAAATAACTAAATTTAGGACCTTCTTATATGTATACTTTAGGCCATGAATAAGTTTTCAAATATCCATTAATTTATGACCCATACTTATCCTTTTGATTATATCTGTATAATTTTATCATGTAACATGAACAAATTATTTATGTAAGATAACTAGCAAGGTAGCTCCAAAACAAATGCTGGAAAAAATATGGGAGAAAAAACTTACATCAGAGGCAGTAATTTGTATTTCAACAGTTTTTGTGAACAAATGATAAAAAACTTATGTAGCTTATAATAATATATTTTGTTTTACACCAGAAGAATCACATTCTGATTTTGTATATGGATCATTTCCCTATATTGCTAGACCTATACACTGGCAAGCTGGTCATACAGGTAAGTAATGTTCTCAGACATTATTAAATGGTATTTCTTTTTTAATTATTGTAATAACCTTACTTTTTCCCTTCTTAAATTAGCTTTTCTTGTCAAGTTGAGGAAGTTCAAACCACAAGTTAACTGAGTACTCCAGATGACAGCAACTGAATTGAAGACTGGAAAGTACCAAAATAGAACTTCATATTACAAATCTACTTTCCTAGATTGGTATTTTTAGCTCTTACTATCATTTGTATAATTTTTACATATAATTTTGAAAAATAACCAAAGCTAAAGAAAGGTGTGTGACATAGCGAAACTGCTTAAATGCCCCATTTTGACACTCGTCTTGCTGTTAGTTTGACATTTTGCAGTTAATGATTCCAAGTTTAGTTGCTCCATCTCATTCTTCACTTCCTGTAAACCACGCCATAGATTTGTCTTTCTCCGTCAAATTAGTTTTCTTTTCTTTGTTTGATTGATGATCATTGGCTACTGAAAATAAAATATGCATTTTAAGATAAATATTATGTATCTGTGCATTTTAAATACATATTTTAATGGCATGTATGTACGTTAAAAAAGTAATAAAGAAATCTAGGTTGTAGTAAAAAGGGAAATTTTAAAAAGAATGCTGTTATCACCTTAAAAGTTGTAACAAGAGATGTGAAAATTCTTGAATCTTTTAGCCCTCTCAAAATCTTTTTAACTAGCTTGAAAGAACATCAGAATTGTTTAATGTTGTTATATAAATCAAATATTTGGGGAAGTATACTTTATAACAGAATTAACTAAGAATAGGGTTTATTATTATTCATAGGCACTAGCATTTACTGTCAAGTCATACATTGTTTTAAGAACTTTATATCCACTATTTCATTTAATATATACAACTTCTTATAAATAAGCGAACAGGCTTAGAGTGGTTAAGTTGGTGCTTAAATACAAATGTGTTATAGGTTTCAAAGTAGTAGGGTCTGGTATGCTGCAATTCCTAGATTTATTCCTTAGGCCAGAATTATTTAAAATATGTATTCTAAAAAAGTTTACCTATTTCTTAGCATGTGGAAAATTTACAACTAAAACTTCTGCCTCTATAGACTTTACTGTCTGTGGTAGAGCTAGGCATTAAATAATAGCACAAATACAAGACTAAAAGTGTTATAAATCTTCAAAAGAAGTACAGGGTACTATGAATGGCTATAATAGGGATTTTGCTCTAGTCAGGTTACCCAAGCAAGTGACAGTTGAACTGAGATCTGAGTTAACAACAGAGAGAATTAAGGGGAAAAGGCCAGGGAAGCCTGGTCGAGTGAGAGATGGATTGTAGAAATGAGGCTGCAAAGATAAGTAGGGGGCAGACCATGCAGGATCTTGTAGGCCTGGTAAGAAGTTGGCCTATCCTAAGGAAAATGGGGTACCACTGAAGGATTTAATTAAGTCAAAGTAGCATATTTGGATTTGTGTTAAAAATTACTCTGGCTGCAGATGGAGAACTGATAGAATTGGAGCAGAGTATTCTTCTGGTATCTTATTTCTATATGATAACTATCTGAACATTCATGTAATAGTAATGCATTTATAATTTTTATAACATTTTTAGATATATAGAAACTGATAAGTACCATTTTAAAATTCTATCAAGAAATACTCTTTTCTGCTCTTCTGTTTAACTAGTAGCAAAATTCTGTCATTCATTCATTCGTTTGAATACCTGTTATATGCCAGATCCTAATGGTACTCCTTGCAGAAGGCTGGCTTTAGAGCAAAGTCCAGCTTGAGCCCTCCTCTGAACACTAAGTACCCTTTATAGTCTGGCTTATGGGGCAGATGCCTTCTTCCAATGTTAGCTTTTATGTCTGTGTCTGGCTTTCATCACCATATAGTGAACTCATATTGCCAGTACTTCCCACAGGCCCCATTTTTCCATGCAGGAAATGGTCCACATGTTTGCTGATGGCTTTAAGCCTACACTGGATCACATATTGGTCTATTAGCTTCTCTGAAAAACCTTCAAATTCCCACCCCACAGAAATAATTCTGCAATCCTTTGTGCCCCTAGATGTTTGTGGTAGTTATGTTTGTGTGTCAACTTGGCTGGGCCTGGTTGAGTGGCTGGGCAGCTGGTGGTAGTTATTCCCCATGATGAGACTGGCCATCA
>NW_006921641.1:9840288-9851605 GCF_000298275.1 Orycteropus afer afer
TCCAAACTGTAAGAGAATAAACTCCTGTTTATTAAGGCCATCCCATTTGTGGTATATTCTTGTCAGAGTGGCACTAGGTAACCAGAACAATGTTGATCTTATAAATAACCTAAAATTAACCAGCTGCCATCAAGTCAGCCCCGACTCACAGCAAACCCATCTATGTCAGAGTAGAACTGTGCTCCATAGGGTTTTTTTTTTTTCTTTTAAACTTTTTTTGACTTTTTACAATAGTGGTTTCATACAGTATTTGTCCTTTTGTGATTGACTGATTTTACTCAGTATAATGGCCTCTAAGTTCACCCATGTTATGAGATGTTTGCAGATTCATCGTTGTTCTTTAACATTGCATAATATTCCACTGTATATACATAGCATTGTTGATCCATTCCTCTGCTGATGGTCATTTAGGTTGTTTCCATCCTTTTGCTATTGTATAAATGCTGTGATGAAAATGGGTGTGCATATATCTATTCATGTCATAGCTCTTATTTCTCTAGGATATATACCTAGTAGTGGGATTGCTGGATCATATGGTATTTCTATTTCCAGGTTTTAAGGAAGTACCATCCTGTTTTCCACAGTGGTTGTACCATTTTACAGTCCCACAGCAGTGTCTAAGGGTTCCAGTCTCTCCACGCCCTCACCAGCATTTGTTTTCTTGAACTCTTGTTTTTTTGAACTCTGCAATTAGAGCTGCAGTGAGATGATATCCCATTGTTGTTTTGATTTGTATCTCTTTAATGGCTAATGATCACAAGCATTTCTTCATGTGTTTGTTACCTACCTGAATGTCTTCTTTGGTGAATTGTCTGTTCATGTCCTCTGCCAAATGAATTATTTATCTTTTTGTTGGTAAATTGTTGAAGTTTTCTCTAACTTTTAGATATTAGCCCCTTGTCCATTATGTCACTGTCAAAATATTTTCCTCCTGTCTGTGGGTTCTCTTTTTACTCTTTTGGTGAAATTTTTTGATGTGCATTTAAGTGTCTGGTTTTTAGGAGATCCTAGTCATCTATTTTGCCTTCTGGTTTTTGTGCATTTTTAGTTATGTTCAATATTGTGTTTATGCCCTGTATTAGGGCCCCTAAATTTGTTCCTGTTTTTTCTTTGATGGTTTTTTACTTTTAGGTGTTACATTCAGGTCTTTGCTCCAACTTGAGTTCATTTTTGTACATTGTGTGAGATATATGTCCTGTTTCATTTTTCTGCAAATGGATATCCAGTTTTCCGGCACCACTTATTAAAGAGACTATCTCTTCCCCATTTAATGTGTCAGAGATCTTTACCCTTTGTAAAAGATCAGCTGTCCACAGGTGGATTGATTTACTTCTGGGTTCTCAATCCTGTTCCATTGGTCTATTTGTCTGTCATTGTACCAGCACCAGGCTGTTGTAACTACCATGGCTGTATAGTAGGTTAATAAGTTTGGAGAGTGTGAGAGTTCCTGCTTTTTGCTTCTTCTTCAGTTGTTGTTGTTATGTGCCATCGAGTCGGACCCGACTCATAGTGACCCCCTCCTTGGGTTTCCAAGGCGGTATCACTATGGAAGTACATTGCCCAACCTTTCTTTTGAGGAGTGGCTGGTGGGTTTGAACTGCCAGCCTTCTGGTTACAGTCAGGTGCCTTAGGCACCACACTACTAGAGCTCCTTCTTCTTCAGTAGTGCTTTACTTATCCATGTTCTCTTTCTTTTCCAAATAAAGTTGGTGATTGTTATTTGCCATCAAGTCGGCCCCGACTCATAGCGACCCCTCCTTGGGTTTCCGAGGCAGTATCACTACGGAAGTAGGAATGCCCAACCTTCCTTCCGAGGAGTGGCTGGTGGGTTTGAACCGCCAGCCTTCTGGTTAGCAGTCAAGTGCCTTAGGCACTATGCTACTTTTCCCATTTCTTTAAAGAAAGATGATGGAATCTGGATCAGGATTACATATCTGTCGATCACTTTGGGTAGTATTGACATTTTCATGATGTTAAGTCTTCCTATCCATAAGCATGATATATAGTCTTCCATTTATGTAGGTCTCTTGTTTTCTTGTAATAGTGTTTTGTAGTTTTCTTTGTATAGGTCTTTTGTTGTCTCTGATTAGATCTGTTCCTAGGTACTTCATCTTTTGGGCAGTCATTGTAAATGGTATTGCTTTCCTGATTTCCTTGTCAGAGTTCTCTTCGTTAGAGGATTGCAACTGATTTTTGTATGTTGATCTTGTACCCTACCACTTTGCTGAAACTTTCAATTAGTTCCAATAATTTTCTTACTGAGTCTTTGGGATTTTCTCTGTATAAGATCATATCATCTCCAAATAAAGATAGTTTTACTTCTTCTTTGCCAATTTGGATGCCTTTTATTTCCCTCTCTTGCCTTTTTACTCTGGCAAGTACTTTCAATACAGTATTGAATAGGAGTTGTGATAAAGGGGCAACCATGTTCATAAGGGAAATGCTTCCAGTCTCTCCCCATTGAGAATAATGTTGGCTGTTGGTTTTGTATATATATCCTTAAATATAGGAGCTCTGCCGGGATAGTGCCTAAAGCATTTGACTGGTAACCAGAAAGCCAGCAGTTCAAACCCACCAGCCACTCCTTGGAAGGAAAATTGGGCAATCTACTTTCATAGAGAAACTGCCTTGGAAACCCAAGGAGGGATCACTATGAAATATGTTGAGGAATTTCCGTGCTATTCCTATATTATTCACCATTTTCATCAGGAATGGGTATTGGATTTTGTCATATGCCTTTTCTGTGATGATTGATAAGATTATGTGGTTCTTTTCCTTTGTTTTATTCCATGGGGTTCCCATGGATAATCTTTTAAAGTAGATCACCAGGCCTTTGTTCTCAGCATATAATTAGCATAACCCTTATCACATTATTAATTTATATACCCTGATTATGCCTTCATTATATGTAAGGACTTAAACCTGATGACTAGAACAGTGGTGATGACAAAAATAAATAAGAAAGTTCAGAAAAGGATTTATTTTTGTGGAAAAATTATTTACTTAAATTATAACCATTGTAATGACCCAATGTCTGCCTATATGACCCAGGGCTAAGGCCTGATATATATATATGTGTATGTGTGTGTGTATATATATATATATATATTTTTTTTTTTTTTTTTCTCCTTGGCTTCACTATGATCTGAGAGGTCCTTATATATAACACAAAATAATATTCCTGATGGACTAGGCTAAGCCCAGTCCTAGGTCACAAAGCTTCAGACAGCATAAGGAGAAACAACGGTAGTTGAGTTAGTTCAGTGCTGTGTATTCAGATAGAACTGATTCCTATCTTGCTGTTTTTGTGGTTGCTGCTGCTGTTGCTTTACCCTGTAACTGTTTTAACTTTTCTGTGTTTTTGTTTCTTCATCAGTAAAGTGAGTATCATAATGCCATTTCAGAGATTTCTTAGAAAGGGCAGGTGTTTAAATCTTTATAAATGCTTAGTGCATGATTACGGCACTCTGGTGGTACAGTGGTGAAAACATTTGGGGTTGGTAGTTCGAACCCACAAACTGCTCTACAGGAGAAAGATGAGGCAGTCTGCTTCTGTTAAGATTTATAGCCTTGGGAACTCTATGGGGCAGTCTGTCTTATAGTTGCTATGAGTCTGAATCAACTCAAAAGCAGTGGGCTTGGGGTTTGGGTAGCATACCATTGAAGACTATGATAGAACTGTATGTGAATTTGTAACAGATGCTTCATCTACTTCCCCGCCAAAAAATGTTTTAACACCACCTTATGAAAGGGAAAAACATTTTGTTTTTAATATATGTCATAAACATTTTTGTAAACACTTTTTTGAACATGTTGCCCTTGAGGGGAAAAAAAAAACTTTTTAAAGTGGAAAAAATGTTTTTATTTGGAAAACGGGAAGCTGCTTGTATTTGAAAGAAAGCTTATGGAAGCACCTGATAACCACTTGTACTAATTTTAGTATAAAAACCTGGAAAAGAGTAGCAGCTCTGTGTCTGAAGTGGGTTTTCTGAAACCACATACCAGTTTCCATTTAGCAGAATAGACTGATGGCAACCCTATGTGTGTCAGAGTAGAACTGCAGTCCGTAGGGTTTTCAATGGCTGATTTTTTAGAAGTAGATCTTTAGGCCTTTCTTCTGAGGTACATTCTCAGATGGACTTTACCTGCCAACCTTTTGATTAGTACCCAAGTGTGTTAACTGTTTGCAACATCCAGGGATTCTGCAACCACATACTATCCAACAATTCCAGCCACCTTATGTGAACTAGAGAAAGAAAAATTTGCAGCAGAGGTCACTGATCCATCCTACTAGGAACCTGCAGTCACCTTTACAACCCTTGCCCCTTGCTCTCTCAGCTCCCTGCTAAGCTTATTTAAGGAAAATAAATGTATTAGTCAAGTATATGTGTGTCATCAGTAACAGATGGTTTTTATTTTAACCATGAGTTAAATTCAGAATAAAGCAGTGGAGAATAAATACTTGTTCCTTCTATATAACCCACTAAACCACTGCCACTGAGTTGTTCCCAATTCATAACGATTCCCATAGCTGTAAATCTATACAGAAGTAGATTGTCATCTTCCTCCTGTAAAGCAGCTGGTGTGTTTGAATCGCTGACCTTCTGGTTAGCAGCCAAATGCCTTACCCACTACACCACCAGAGCTCCTTGTTCCTTCCTATATAGGACCTGTTAATCCTAAACTAGAACTCCAGGGTTTTCATTCTATCCCTTTCTCCCTGGATGCAAAAATGTCACGGCCTAAAACATACATTGTGTTGCTACTCTCTTAACATCTGCAGGGGTTAGTCTGAATAAAATATAATTGCTTCTGTTTTTTGTAAATTTGTGCTAATTATCCATTGTTGGAATTCTCTCCAACTTACTCCATACAGCCTTTCACTAGGGACTTGGTTCTTAATCCTTTTACCACCAAAGGGAGGATTTCATCAAAGGGAGCAGTAGAGCACACCAGAAAAACCAAACTCCCTGCCATCAAGTCATTTCCAACTCATAGTGATCCCCATTGGGTTTCCAAGGCTGGAAGTAGATTGCCCAGTCTTCTTTCCTTAGAGTATCTGGTGGGTTTGAACCGCTGACTTTCTGGTTAGCAGTCAAGTGCCTTATCCTCTATGCCACCACACCATAGTGGCTAGTCAGGCCCTAGTCTAGAGTCAGACCAAACTATGTTCAAATATAGCTTCATCACCTTGGGCAGATAACCTCTCTAAGCCTCAGTTCCTCACCTGTAAAATAGAAATAATAATACAACTGACTCTTGAACAACACAGTTTGAACTGTGCAAGTCAATGGATATGCAAGATTTTTTTCAAGATGGGGATCTTGGAGAAATCCAAAAGCTAATAGATACAACACAAGAGGAGTTATCAGAAGACGACTTGATGGAGATGAGTGCTTCTGAACCAGTGCCAGACAATGAGGAAGGTCATGTAGAAGAAGCAGTGCCAGAAAACAAATTGACAATAGACAGTCTGGCAGATGGGTTCTGATTATTTAAGATTGCTTTTGACTTTTATAATATGGACCTTTCTATAATATATAAGGAGTTCTGGAGGCATAGTACCCAAGGCATTTGACTGCTAACCAGAAGTTTGGTGGTTCAACCCAACAGCCCCTCCGTGGAGGAAAGATGAGAAAATCTTACTTCTGTAAAGATTTGCCACCTCAGAAACCCAGCAGAGGTTGCTATGAGTTAAAATCAACTTGATGGCAGTGAGTTTGGGTTTTTTTTTTTGGTCTATGATACAGACACTGAAACTAAAGCAAATGGTGGAAGGATTGGTGCCATAAAGAAACATTTTTAGAGAAATGAAAAAGCAACAATGTGAGACAGAAATTGCAATGTATTTCTATACACTTTTAACACTGAGTGTGCCTGCTTTTCCTGTCTTCCCTTCTACCTCCTCTACCTCTGCCACCCCAAGGCAGCATAACCCAACTCCTCCTCATCATCATACTCAATGTGAAGACGACAACAAGGATAAAGGCGAGGATGATGTAGTGCCACTTAATAAACAGTAAATAACCATCATGCTGTGTAGTTAATAAAATTACTGTTTTGTACATGCATGTCTTCATGTAAAAATCTAATAACTGTTCAGCAAGAACTGTTAATCAACTGTGTTATTGGTAAGGCTTCTGGTCAACAGGCTATTAGTAGCTAAGTTTTTGGAGAATCAGAAATTACACACAGAATTTCAGCTGCATATGGGAACTCTGGTGGTGCACTGCCTAAGGCATTTGACTGCTAACCAGAAGGCTGGCAGTTCAAACCCACCAGCCACTCCTTGGAAGGAAGACTGGGCAATCCACTTCCGTAGAAATACCACCTCGGAAACCCAAGCAGGGGTCACTATGAGATGGGATTGACTCGACAGCAGTAAGTTTTTTTTTCTTTTTTTTTTTTATGGCACCCCTAAATTCCTCCCTCCCCTTGTGCTTTTTAAGGGTCAGCTGTATTTAGGGTTGGCTGTGAATATCAAATGAGATTATGAATGTCAGACCTGAATGGATCACAACTTGTATATGGTTGCAGAAAACCCAATGCAGACAGAGAGCTAATGTTCTGCTCTAAGGTTTTATGCTAAAGCTTAGCATAGATGGTTATCAGGTGCTTCCACATTGTCTGAAATATTTTAAACACCTAGTAAATCTTACCTATGATAAGGATCAAAGAGTGTAGGCAAAAGGACATAGAGGAGGACAGGAGGGGCATTGAAAGGCAATTCTTATTTTATAATTTTGCCTATAGTGGACCCTGTTTACTTTCAAATATATGAGTGAACCAATAAAATATTTTGCTTGAAGATGTTGAAAAGGAAGAAACTATTTGACTTGATGGGCAGTAAGTTTTTGTTATACTGTCAGTTGAATTTGTGGAGTCTAGTTTGTGCCCGTTCCAAAGAAAGGTGACCCCACAGAATGTGGAAATTATAGAACAATATCATTAATATCGCACGCAAGTAAGATCTTACTGAAGATAATTCAGAAACGTTTGCAGCAATATATTGACAGAGAACTTCCAGAGGTTCAAGCCAGATTCAGAAGAGGACGTGGAACAAGGGATATCATAGCTGTTGTCAGATGGATCTTGGCTCAAGGCAAAGAATACCAGAAAGATGTTTACTTGTGTTTTATTGACTATGCAAAGGCATTTGATTGTGTGGACCATGACAAATTATGGATAACATTGAGAAGAATGGGAATTCCTGAGCACTTGATTGTACTCATGAGGAATCTGTACCTTGACCAGGAGGCTGTCGTTCAAACAGAACAAGCGGACACTACATGGTTTAAAATCAAGAAGGGAGTGCGTCAGGGTTGTATCCTTTCTCCACACTTACTCAATCTATATGCTGAGCAAATAATCCGAGAAGCTGGACTATATGAAGAAAAACGTGGTATCAGGATTGGAGGAAGAATCATTAACAACCTGAGATATGCAGACGATACAACTTTGCTTGCTGAAAGTGAGGATGACTTAAGGCACCTACTGATGAAGGTTGAAGAATACAGTCTGCAGTATGGATTACGTCTCAATATAAAGAAAACAAAAGTCCTCACAACTGGACCAATGAGCAGCATCACAATAAATGGAGAGAAGATTGAGGTTGTCAAAGAATTCACGTTGCTTGGTTCTACAATCGATGCCAACGGAAGCAGCAGTCAGGACATTAGACGACGTGTAGCATTGGGAAAGTCAACTGCAAAGGAACTGTATCAAGTGCTGAGGAGCAAGGATATCTCCTTGAGGACTAAGGTGCACCTGACACAAGCCATGATATTTGCAATCGCCTCATAGCTCTGGTAGCATAGTGGCTAAGACACTTGCCTGCTAACCAGACGGCTGGCGGTTCAAACCCACCAGCCGCTCCTCGGAAGGAAGGTTGGGCAATCCTACTTCCGTAGTGATACTGCCTCGGAAACCCAAGGAGGGGTCGCTATGAGTCGGGGCCGACTCCACGGCACATAACAACAACAACATATGCATGTGAGAGCTGGACAATGAATAAGGAAGACCGAAGAAGAGTTGATGCTTTTGAGTTGTGGTGCTGGCGAAGAATGCTGAAAGTACCGTGGACTGCTAAAAGAACTAACAGATCTGTCCTGGAGGAAGTGCAGCCAGAATGCTCCTTGGAAGCAAGAATGGCCAGACTTCGTCTCACCTATTTTGGTCATGTTGTAAGAAGGGACCATTCCCTGGAGAAGGATGTCATGCTTGGTAGGGTGGAGGGTCAATGCAAGAGGGGGAGGCCTTCAACGAGATGGATTGACATGGTGGCTGCAATGATGGGCTCAAGTATAGCAGGGATTGTGGGGCTGGTGCAGGATCGGGCAGTGTTTCGTTCTGCTGTGCATGGGGTCACTATGAGTCGGAAACAACTCGACGGCACTTAACAACAACAACAGGGAACAGTAATGACTTGGAGTCTAGTCTTAGTAAAACTTCAGTAGCTACTGGTCATCTCATAGGGATGTGGTAAAAATTTAAGTGGAAATCAAATAATGCAGGACTGTTTAATTTTTCATCATTAAAATAAAAAGGATAATAAGAAATTGGAGTCTTCAGATGGGTCAAGTTCTGGAAGAAAGGTTTTATAAGAAGTAAAAAGGATCACTACTAGTAGAATATTATAGTTTCAAATCTAGAAGAGATGTGTCAAAAAATGCTTTATCATTATAAAATAATTTTGGTGAAAATTATAGTGTGATTGACTAAAAGTATTTCCAGTTCATATGGTTATTTTCTAATTAAGATACCATGTAAAAGCCACTTAAAACCCAACAAAAATGAAAAATGCAACTAAATTATGGTACATATACCATGTCATGATTAAAAATCAAATTTTAAAAGACTATTTAATAGCACGGGACATGCTTTGTAAGTGGGGGGAGAAAAAGCAGGCCTAGATGTAGTTTAGTTTTGTTAAAAATAGAAACAGACAAGTATATAGAAGGAAACATAATAGTTAACCAGTCAATAAAGCTGGATAATGAGATTACAAGTAAATTTATTTTCTTTTTGCAACCCCTTTTGAATAAAATAAATATTTCAGAGAAAAATGGTTCAGGCTCTTAAAATACTTAATAGTTAAAATATTTGAGGCTTATGGTGTATTAAATTTCATTTTAACATATGTCACAGTAAAAATACTTTTAATTTACGTAGGCTACTACAAAACAAGACAGGTACTACAAATATAGGACAAAAAGTGGTAAATGAAGGGAAAACTTTCACTACTAATTTAACTCATATTGTTCTAGTATATAAATTATGTATCTCTGCCTGTAAGGACTGACTAGTGCTCAGAAAACAATGTGCCTAAATCTAATTCTGATGTATCACTAAATCATACCTGGAGAATAGCTATAACCTCGAGAAGGGTCAACTACTTTGTCCATTGAGAATGAGTTGTGTGAGTCCTGAGAATGGTTTTCCATCACTTCTACTGTACCACTGGATGAAGATGACGATGAAGACAATCCCAGTCTAACATATCTTCCTTTTTTACCACAGAGTGAACAATCTACTGGTGTGGCACTAGGTCCTCGAGGCAGTTGAACTTCATCTCTGTTGTAATTTCTCACAGCTCCACTGTGATGCACGGAGCGCTCTCGTTGCCATATGTAATGGGTTGGTGCAATGGCCATAACCTATAGTGGAAAGCTTACTTTTAGAATTTGACAAAGAGTTTATAATTTAGTAAAACTAAGAACAAACATTTAAACTTAAGAACAGCTATCTCTAAAACTGAGTTACCAATGTTAAAGAAAAATAATGTATTTCTGGAACAGGCAATATTATATATTAAAGTGATCCATTGCTTGGATCCTTACTAATTGACAATGTATTGGAATTATTTCAAATAGGAGGCAGGACTAAAGCAATCTTCAAGGTTGTCAGGGTATTTATTTTTCAATTCTCGATATTCTGAGTTTGGGAAAAATGAAGTTACCCAAGACAATATGTACTTCTTCACTTTGGAAGGTGTTGAGTTTTTAAAAAACTTAGAGGTTCTAACTACGTTAGCCTAATTTTAAAACATTTGCGATTATGGCAAGAAATATGAATAAGAACATAGATTAGTAAATTAATCTTCCTGTTCTTCACTGTCATCATTTGTAATATGGGGGTAATAATAGTGTCTACCTTAGAGGGTTGTTTTGCATATTAGATGAAATATTATTTGTAAATCACTTAACAGTCCTCACTACATGTCAGGCTTATTCTGTAAGGTTTGTTAAATTAAAAATGGGTTTCGGAGGACTTCCGGTAAGATGAAATAGGTAGACAAGCTACACAGACCCTCTTGAACAAAGAAAAGAGAAAGCAATTGGGAGAGATACAGAAGATAATCCTGGAGTCCTGAGCTTTGAAAGAAACTATGCAGAAGTGGATTAGGCATCAACTAGTGGAAAAACCTGAATGAAAACATTGAGTACAGAGACCGATGAAGCTGTGGACTGTCAGCTACTCTGACTGCACCAACAGCCTGAATATTTCCAAGTGGTGTTGGGATCTGAGAATTGACCTAAAGATCAGCCCTGGTCGCCAAGGGCTGCAGGGATGAATGCACTGGTGGCCTATGACTGGCAAGGGAAACAGCAAGGAGGGAGACACCCTGAGCTGTGGACTTTCGGCTGTCCAGAGGACACAGCCATTTTGATTGCTTACAAGTAGTGGCCATTTTGGATATTTAAAGTAACAGCATTCTCATTCAGATTCCAGGGACCTAAGAATATGCTCTGTTTGCCAAGGACAGCAGGAACATATGGGAGGCTGACAATGGGAAAGGAGACAGGTGGTGAGTGTATAAGTGCTGCCAATTAGAGAATAGAGGAGCACAGTACCCTGCTTATGTACATAACATCCAAAGAAAACAAAAATTGTGGGCAAGTCACTCCAACATACAATCACCAATTATATACAAACACAAAACATCACAATGTCTCAGAGACAACAGAGCATCATAGTCCACACAAAAACAAGATAAACCAGGAGAAACAAAGGAACAGGATACAGACCCAGAACACATCCCTGAGGAAGAAGTAGCGTTGGAACTCTCTGATAAGGAATTCAACAGAATTATATTTAGGTATCTTCAACAGATTGAGATACAGATCAAGGAAAATACGGACAAAACAGAAAACCCTAGAACAATTTTGAAAGACAATACAAGAACAAAATGACAAAATAAATGAAAAATTAGAAATTATACAAAATCTACAGATAGAAATCCAGAAGATTAATACTAAATTTTCAGAAACAGATAACACATTGAATGGGCAAAGGAGTAGAATTGAATCAATGGAAG
>NW_006921641.1:9857315-9863618 GCF_000298275.1 Orycteropus afer afer
AAAAAAAAAAAAAAGACTATAAACATTGCTATGACAATGTAAAATATGTTTAGAGATTCCTAAGGTGAGGAAGCAGAATATTAGAATTCCTTTTTCCTTCCGTATTAATCTACTCATTTTCCTCAACACTTCTGTATCTTTATATCCCACGGCTGGAGTTCCCCTCCCTTCATTTTCTTGGCATTGCTTCAAGGCCCAGCACAAGTCCTACCTTTCTAACAACTCCAGCTTTCAGATTTTCTTGCCTCTTAGGGCCTTCAGCATGTAACTGTCTAGTACTAAGATTTAACTTTTTGTGTATATAACCTACTGAAGCCCCCCTCAGGGCAGTAAGTGCCTCATATACCTCTATCAAATACTCTCTACACAATATTATGCGATCAGTAGATATTTTTAAATAATAGAAGAAGAACTGGAGACCACTGACATTATGAACCTTCACTAACATGATTTTTGTGGGGATCCTATGGCAAAATATAGCAAGAACAGCATAAGGAAGTAGGAAGGAAAGGGCACAAAATGGTGTATTTGGTAAACTCAGGAATTCAGAAACATTGCAATAAGCTAGGCACCATGGTCTTTCCTCATGCTAGTCCAGCTCAAAAAATATACACACAATTGTTTATTTTTTAACATACAGTAAAGCCTGTGAAAGCCAGAACCTTTGTAAGGTGGAAACCTGTCAAAGAAGGAGAACTAAAATATTTTCCATTAAAATGAGCAACAGAAAAGTGGAAGACTGCACCCTGTGAAAAGAGGAAAACTTGCAAGGCCCAGAAAAACAAGGCAGTTCTGTCAAGTTCCGGTTCCCACTGTATGTATATATACCTTGCACTGTATGTTTACATAGTTTATACTGACATATATAAGAGTGTTATTATGATAACAATGGCAAATTACATAACTTTCTAGGCCACAGATATCTTTTTTATATGAGGAAAATCAGGCCACTTTCAGCCCTCAAATTCTATGATTTTATGAAAGTGACTTCTCTGAAACATTGGTAACAGTTGACCAACTGGAACTATTATCCTGCTTTTGCATTGTCTTACTCTTCTATAATTTTCACTGGGTTGTTTTTATTGCCTTTGGAGGGTGTTCCTAAAATTCAGCACTTGACCCTCTCTCTCTCTATATACTCTGCCTCTGTGTCATCTCAAGAGGCAATGTATTGTAGGTATTAAAAGCACTGACTCTGGAGTCAGAGTGCCTAGATTTGAATACGGAACTGCTGCTTTTCTCCACTGAAGCAGAGTTGTTGTTGTTGTTATGTGCCGTCGAGTCGGCCCCGACTCATAGCGACCCCTCCTTGGGTTTCCGAGGCAGTATCACTACGGAAGTAGGATTGCCCAACCTTCCTTCCGGGGAGTGGCTGGTGGGTTACTGAAGCAGAGTAGTCACTTAGTTTCTTCACCTGGGGTTACCTACCTCTAAAAATTGTTAGGAGAGTTAAAATGGTGTCTGGCAGGTATTAGCCAAAAAGTATTAGCATTACTTTACAAGTTTAAAAATTATCATTATTACTTTTACTTTGGATCTCTTATGTAATCTACTAAACTTGGAACATCACCTGTATGTAGACTCATCATGTGCTGACTCATTGTTTTGGTTCTCTAGGGCCACTCTAACAGAAAATACTGCAAATTGGTGGCTTTATCAAACAGGGATTTGTTCTCTTACAGTTCAAGAGGCCAGAAGTCTTGAGTTCAAAGTGTCAGCTGTAGGGGCTGGATGAAGGCCCCTCAACCTTAAGCTTCAGCTGTGCCTCTAGCTCCTGGCCCACTGGAACTAGAGGCTTCTCTTAACTCATGCAGCTGCTGAGTGCTGAGGCTGACAAACCCAAGGTCAGAGTGGGAGTCCCACTCTGACAAAATGGCAGTCCCAAGATTATCAAGCAACATGGCAGGCCACTAGTTCAAGTGCAGAAACAGTCACAAGATCAGCAGACATGGCAGGCCAGTCAATGATGACAGCCAAATGCAGGATCCAAACATGCTAAGAAACTCAGAGACCTTTCTCAAAGCATCTTATAGACTGGAAGCAGACTACGTCCCAAAGGCAGCTACTCGGCTGCTCACAGATTTCACCATGGAGTTGATTACTAGTCTCATCATGGGGAAAAAAATACATCCAGCTTCCCAGCTACTCCAAACCAGACCCAGCCAAGCTGACACATAACCTTAATTACCACACTCATCTTCCCATTTAATTATTCAATTATCACTTTAAATTCATAGCATAATACCAAATTTGTTATGTTCCCAATAAACCAGTTTCCTTCTCTCAAACCAAACCAAACTCACTGCCATTGAGTCGATTCCAACTCATAACAACCCTCATTGGGTTTCCAAGGTGATAAATCTTTACAGAAGTAGATTTCCCAGTCTTCCTTCTGCAGAGCAGCTGGTGGGTTTTAACCTCCATTCTTCTGGTTAGCAGTCCAATGCCTTAGGTACTGTGTCACTAGAGCTCCGTTAGCCTTCCCTATTTCCATTATGGAAAAGCTTCTTATATACAGGAAGTAGACCACATCCCTAAGGCAGCTACTCAGCTGCTCACTGTAGATTCCACCATGGAGTTGATTATCAGTCTCATCATGGGGAATGACTACATCCAGCTGCCCAGTCACTCAAAAGCATGTTGACACACAACCTTAACTATTTCAACTGCCATCTATGTAGCTTAAACTCTTGCTTCCTGATCTATAGCAAGTTTAGCAGTTTTCCTATATTAAATCTCTTCTGCATACCACCATTGGATTACTATGTTCAAAACACTGTTTATACATCACTTCTTTGTAAATTCCTAATCTGGAATCAAGTATTACCTGATAGAGAACTCAGCTGTGGTGATACTGTGGCATCTAGGACAGAGTACATAACTAGAATAGAGAAAAGCTTGATACATGAAATTGGAGTCTTTCTCATAAGATAGGCATTCTCCACAATCTGTGAACTAGACTAGAAATTAAGCCATTGCCTCTGAGGAGCTGATATAAAAAAAGATATTGATCGTAAGAAAATAAGATCAGAATAGGTAATGGAAACAGTTTTTATTCTTTTCTGAAGTCCTACATATTTTTCTAATTTAATCATAACCCATCACTTTCCAAAAAAGGATTTGATGCAGCTTACAAAAAGAGAAACTGCAAAAGAAAAAAAAAATCATTAAACTAGGACCCAAAAGGGAAAATTGGGCAAAGGGAGAAATAAGCAGATATGCCAGCAACAAAGGATTATAATTGACTAGTTGCCATCAAGTTGATTTGGACTCATGGTGACCCCATGTGTGTCAGAGTAGAATGTTTTCCATAGGGCTTCTTTGCAGCCAAGGTTAAAAAGAGGAAAAGAGATAAATTACAAAACTCATTATTATCTGAGAGAATATGTTCTTTTTATGACTAGTGTATAATGGAAAGAGTGCTGTATTTAATGACTATGACAAATCACAACATTTCTAAGGCAATTTCTTCATCTGTGAAACAAAACACTTGTTATTTATAACTCAAGGTAAAATGTTAATATAAAATTGTAAACTAATAATGAAAATATCAATGAGCTTAATGATTCCAACTCATAGAGACCTCCATTGGGTTTCCAAGGCAGTAAATCATTATGGAAGTAGATTGTCCAGTCTTCCTTCCATGGAGTGGGTTTGAACCGCCAGCCTTCTGGTTAGTAGTCAAATGCCTTAGGCACTGTGCCACCAGATCTCCTTATAAATTACTATACAAATGTAAAATATTATTATTGTAAGCCAGTTTGAAGCTACTATCCTAATGGGTTTATTTTAGGATCTAGGACCAAAGAAATGTTTTGTGTTGCAATATGCAAGTACAAGGTTCTCAATAACAAATTCATAAAATGGTTAGCTAAATTTCTAAGAGCATGTCTTGCTACTTTAGTGTAGCAAACTCCATCCCTTCAGAAAATGTCAGAAATGATGTATTACTTATTTATAATAAACTTGGTGTCTTACTTACTCATGAATGTGTTGTTGATTGAATACTTAGAGAACAGGATACAATCTATTAGGTAGTTGCCTTTTTCTGTACACCAATATGATTCAAAGCCTTTCTGAAAAAGACATTGCTGTTGCCATAAGGGGTACCTGGTTGGAACAGTCAAAAAAAAAAAAAAAAGAACCAGCTTATCTGCCACTAGAGTAAGGAGGCTGGTGCTAAGTGAGTTCAATGAAGCCTTGTTTTATAGTTTATTGTTTTTTCTATTTCATGGATAAGGTTAAATGTGAAAAAGAATTGGAAGTCATTCCATTCATTCTGTCCACAAAAAAAAAAAAAAAAAAAACTCGCTGCCTTTGAATCAGATCCGACGCATAACGACCCCTCCTTGGGTTTCCGAGCCAGTATCACTACAGAAGTAGACTGCTCAATCTTCCTTTTAAGGAGTGGCTGGTGGATTTGAACCACCAGCCTTCTGATTAGCAGTCAAATGCCTTAGGCACCACACCACCTGAGCTGTTAGTAAATACTGAGTACCTACTAGGTGCCAGGCATTGTTCTAGGCCCTGGAGATAAAATAAAAACAAAATAAAGACTTTGTCTCTTTGGAATGTATATTCTAGAAGGGGAAAATAAACCTTAGCAATATAAGTAAAACATATCACACAGTGATTAAATGCTATGAAGAAAATTGAAACCAGGAAAGGAAATACAGAGTAACAGCAGGAGATACAAATTTTTATTCTAATAGCTTTATTGAGAAAATACCATACCATTCACCATATAAAGTGTAACATTCAAGAATAATTCAGAGTTGTGCATCTATCATAAAAAGAAACCATCATCCCCAAAAGAAAGTACTCACACTCCATTCCTCTCTCCCTAGCCTCCCCACTAATCTCCTTTCTTTATGGATTTGTCCGTTGTGGACATTTCATATAAATGGAATCCCAAAACATATAGTCCTTTGTGACTGGATTCTTTTGCTTAGCATGTTTTCAAAGTTCATTCATGTTGTAGCATATATCAGTACTTCATTTCTTTTTCTTGCCAAATATGCTATTGTATGGATATACCACATTTTGTTTATTCATCATTTGATGGACATTTGGGTTGTTTCCACACTTTGGGATATTATGAATAGTGCTGCTATGACCATTCATGTACAAGTGTATGCACATAATGCTTCATTTTTCTTGGGTCTATACCTAAATGTAGAATTCCTAGGTCATAGGCTATTCTATGTTTAGCCATTTTAAAAACAGCCAGAGTATTTTCCAAAGAAGCTGTACCATTTTGTATTCCAGAAGTGAATGAGGGTTCCAATTTCTCCACATCTTTACTTTTTTAAATTATTATTATTACATCCATCCTAGTGGGTATGAAGTGGCATCTCATTGTAGTTTTGATTTGCATTCCTCTGATGGTTAATGAAGGAGCCCTGGTAGCACAGTAGTTAAAGTGCTTGGCTGTTAAACAAAAGGTCAGTTGTTCAAACCTACTAGCTGCTCCACAGGAGAGAGATGTGGCAGTCTGTTTCCGTAAAGATTTACAGGCTTGGAAAGCCTACAGACCAGTTCTTCTCTTACCTATAGGGTTGCCTAAGTGAGAATCAATCAGACAGCAGTGGGTTTGGTTTTGGTTTGGATGGCTAATAATATTGAGGTGCTTTTCTTGTGCTTATTGATGATCATCTGTGTATCTTTTTAAAGAAATGTCTGTTTGGATCCTTTGCTCATGTAACTTATTTAATTGGAAGAGTTCTTTATATATTTGAGACACAAGTCCCTTACAACATATATTCTTTGCAAAATTTTCTCCCATTGTGTGGATTGTTTTTCACTTTGATGTTGTCCTTTGAAGGATTGTTGCTGTTGTTGTTACATACCATCGAGTTGGATCCAACTCATAGAGACCCCTCCTTGGGTTGCCGAGGCAGTATCACTACGGAAGTAGATTGCCCCATCTTCCTTCCGAGGAGTGGCTGATGGGTTTGAACTGCCAGCCTTCTGAAGGATAGAAATTTATAATTTTGATGATATCCAATGTATATTTTCTTTTCTTGGTTATGCTTTTGGTGTCAGATCTAAGAAACCTACCATGAAGATTTACCCCTATGTTTTCTTCTAAGAGTTTTATAGTTTTAGTCCTTAATATTTAGATATTTAATTTTTGTACATGATATGAAGTTGTTGTTAAGTGCCGTCGTTTCCGACTCATAGCGACCCCATGCACAGCAGAATGAAACACTGCCCGATCCCGCGCCAGCCCCACAATCCCTGCTATACTTGAGCCCATCATTGCAACCACCATGTCAATCCATCCGTTGAAGGCCTCCCCCT
>NW_006921641.1:9867118-9874023 GCF_000298275.1 Orycteropus afer afer
TCTCCTGCTCTTCCCGCTTGCCACTTCAGGCATCCCTGAGTTGTCTCTCCTCACCTGTAACCCTGGGGCTGACTGCTCTTCTGTCTGGGTTCCTGGCTTTTTATCCCCTTTCTCCTGCTCTTCTGGCCTGCTACTCTGGGCAGGCCTGAGTCGCCTCTCCTCACCTAATCCCTTCGGCTGACTGCTCTTCTCTCTAGCTTCCTGGCTTTTAATCCCCTTTCTCCTGCTCTTCCCGCTTGCTACTTCGGGTGTCCCTGAGTAGTCTCTCCTCACCTGTAACCCTGGGGCTGATATGAAGTAGGGGTATAATTTCATTCCCTTGTTTGTAGATAAGAAGCTCTGCTGGTGTAGTGGTTAATGCATCTGGCTGCTAACTAAAAGGTCAGTGGTTCGAACTTACTAGCTGTTCCACAGAAGAAAGATGAGGCAGTCTGCTTCCATAAAGATTTACAGCCTTGGAAACCCAATGGAGTTGCTATGAGTTGGAACTGACTCAATGGCAGTGAGTTTGGTTTGTTTTTTTGTCTGTGGATATCCAGTTGTCCCAGCACCATTTGTTGAAAAGACTATTCTCTACCCATTGGATTTTCTTGGAACTCTTGACAAAAATCAGTTGAACATAAATGTGTTTATTTCTGGACCCTTCGATTCTGTTCTATTGAGGGAGATACTACTTTATATAGGGTGGTAAGGAAAGGTCTTTCTGAGATAACATTCACGTGGAGTACTGAATGAAACGAGGAAGTGAAGCATAATGATATCTGAGGGAAGAACATTCTAAGCAATGGGAATGCCAAGTTCAAAGATTCTGAGACAGGAGTATGCTTGGTGTGTTTCAGGAACAGCAAGGAGGCCAGTGTGACTGGAATAAAGTGAGCAAGGACAAGAGATGAGGTCAAAGAGATAAGGGGGAAAGAGTTGGCAGACCATGTGGAGCCATGATAAAGATTTTGGGTTTTTCCTTTAACCCTGTGTGAAATGGGAAACCACTTGAGGTTTCTTAGTAGAGGAGTCATGATATGACTTACTTTAAAAAAGATTTACTCTGGCTACTCTATAGAAGAACAAATGGTAGAAGAGAAAGATTTGGAAAAGAGACTATTTGGAAAATTAGGAGCTCTGGTAGCATAGTGCCTAAGGCACTTGACTGCTAACCAGAAGGCTGGCAGTTCAAACTCACCAGCAACTCCTCGGAAGGAAGGTTGGGCAATCTACTTCCATAGTGATACTGCCTCGGAAGTCCAAGGAGGGGTCGTTATGAGTCGGGTCCGATTCGATGGTACATAACAACAACACAACAACATTTGGAAAATTATGGCAATAATCAAGGCAAGAGATGACAATCACTTAAAGTAGGATGTTAGTGCCAGAGATGGTAGAAATAGAAGGGTCCTGGTCATCCCCCCCCCTCCGATATAGATATGAAAAAAAACAAGGATCAAGGATGACACTTAGAGTTTTTTGGCCTAAGCAACTGGAAGGATGGAGTTGCTATTTATTGATATGTAGAAGACTGCAAGAGGAGAAGGTTTGGAGTCTGTGTGGGGAACCTAGAGTTCAATTTCAGGCACGTTAGTTTCAAGATACCTAATAGACAATGAAGTGTGAGTAGGCAACTAGACAAGCAGGAGTTAAAGAGCTGATAGATGTCATTGGACAAGATCACTTAGTGAGCTGTTATCAATAAAGAAGAGGTCCTGAGACTGAATCCTGGGACACTTAACAAAATTGGTGAGGTGAAAAGGAACTGGCAAAGGTAAGTGAGTAGAAGCTGGTGTCCCAGAAAACAAGTGAAGTGAAGACAATGTTTCGGAAGAAATGAGGGACTGTGTCAAATGCTGCTGTAAAACTGCATAATCTGAGGACTGAGAACTAATCTTTGGATTTGGCAATATAGACATCACTGGTGCCTGTCAAGTTTCTATGGAGTGATGGGGAAACAACTGTGTGAAACAGATTCAAGAAGAGTGGAAGGAAAGATAATGGAGACAGAGTACAGACAACTCTTTAAAGGAGTTTAATTGTAAAGGATGTGTGGGAGTGAATTTTTTTTTTTAATTGAGATCGTAGAGCGATTTTATATTCTGTTGGCAGTGATCTAATAAAAATAGAAGACGTGAAAATGCTGTAAAGAGGCTATAATTACTGGAGTGATGCTCTTCAGAAGGCAAGAAAATATGAGATCTAGTCCACTGGCAGAGGGAATGGACTTGGGTAGAAGCAAAGATAGTTATTTCATAGTAATAAAGGGAGGACACATATATGGGTATACATGTAAGTAGGATGGTAGAGAGTTGAAGCCTGTTGATGTTCTCTCCTGGTTGATAATATTTTCTCAGTAAAAGAGAAAGTAAGCATGATTCTTATCAATGGAGTACGGGAATGGAAGGGTAGGGAGATGTTAGAAGTGGACATCTTTGACTTCATTAAATTAATTAAAGTTTAAAGAGATAGCAAGCAAATAAATAATTACAAATTCTGTTAAGTACTATAAAAAGATACAAACAGGCTACTGTGATAGAGGATAAAGGGATGAAACTCATTGAAATAAAAGTGATGTTTCTGAGAAAATAATGCTTCAGTTTCATTAATATTTGTTTGTTTCATTCATCTTTAATAAAATGTTGATAAAATTTAAAGGATAAAGCATAAGGAATAGTATAAAAAATATCTATATTCCTACCTCTCAGAATGAATAGCTGCTAATATTGCTATTTCTGCTTCAAGCCTTTTATAAATTAAAAGAAATAAAATAGTTTAGTATCTGGTAGATACTTACTAAGTATTCGTTAATAAATGCTTACTGAATGAATAAATAGATTCTACCAAACGTTAAGATTGCCCAGCAAGCGCTTAGGCAGTAAATATTTATAAAATTTAACTCTGCACTCTCAAAATTTAAAGTTGGAAGGAACTTTAGTGGCCATCTAGTTTAATTGCTTACCTGAAACATGAATTCCCTCTGTAACATAACCGTCTATGTGGTTTTTTGCTTATTTGTTTAATTAGTGACAGGAATCACTGTTTCAGGAAGAATATGCTCTCATTTAAAAAAATATATACAACAAAACATATGCCAATTCAATAATTTTTACCTGTATAATTCAAGTAACACTGATTAGATTCTTCAAGTTGTGCAACCATTCTCATTATCCTTTACCAAATTACTCCATCACCATTAACATAAACTCAATGCTCCCTGAAGAAAAACTCTCCTTTGCCCTGCTGGTAACCACTAATAATTTTTTATTTCTGTATATTTACTTACGGAGCTCTGGTGGTGTAGTGCCTAAGGCATCTCACTGCTAACCAGAAGGTTGGCGGTTCAAACCCACCAGCCACTCCATGGAAGGAACACTGTCAATCTACTTCTGTAAAGATTTACCACCTTGGGCATCCAAAGGCAGTCACTATGAGTCAGAATCGACTCAGTGGCAATGAGTTTGTTTTATTTATATAGATACTTAATTCATATGATTGAGATTATACAACATTCGTCCTTTTGTGACTGACTTATTTTAGCATAATGTTTTCAATGACTTATTCATTGCAAATACCTTTTCTCACCAGCACAAATGAGGACTATACACATGGACTTCGCCAGACAGAGTACATAGGAATCAAACTGACTACTTCTATGGCAAGAGGTGATGGAGAAGCTCAGTATCTTCAGCCAAAACAAAGCCAGGAGCTGACTGTGAAACAGACCATCAACTGCTCATATGCAAGTTCAAGTTGAAGCTGAAGACAATTAAAAGAAGCCCATGAGAGCCAAAATATGACCTTGATTATATCCATCCTGAATTTAGAGACCATCTAAAGAATAGATTTGATAAATCGAATACCAATGACTGAAAACCAGAAGAATTGTGGGATGACATCAAGAACATCATCCATGAAGAAAGCAAAAGGTCATTAAAAAGACAGGAAAGGAAGAAAAGACCAAAATGGATGTGAGAGGATACTCTGAAACTTGCCCTTAAATGGAGAGTAGCTAAAGCAAATGGGAGAATCAACAGGATAAAAGAGCTGAACAGAAGATTTCAAAGAGCAGCTCCAGAAGACAAAGTCAATTATTATAATGAAATGTGCCAGGAGCTGGAATTAGAAAACCAAAAGGGAAGAACATGCTTGGCATTTCTCAAGCTGAAAGAACTGAGGAAAAAATTTAAGCCTCGAATTGCAATACTGAAAGATTCCATGGGCAATATGTTGAATGATTCAGGAAACATCAAAAGATGGATGGAATACACAGTCACTATACCAGAAAGAACTGGTAGATGATCATCCATTTCAGGAGGTAGCACATGATCAAGAAGCAATGGTATTGAAGGAAGAAGTCAAAGCTGCACTAAAGGAATTGGTGAAAAACAAGGCTCCAGAAATTGATGGAATACTCATTGAGATGTTTCAACAAATGGATGCTGTGCTGGAGGCAATCACTCAGCTATTCTAAGAGATTTGGAAGACAGCTACCTGGCCAACTGACTGGAAGAGATCCATATTTGTATCCATTACAAAGAAAGATGATCCCCCGAAATTGCGGAAATTATCGAACAGTATCATTGATATCACATGCAAATAAAACCTTACTGAACATAATTCAAAAACAGTTGCAGCAGTATACTGACAGAGAACTTCCAGAGGTGCAAGCTGGATTCAGAAGGGGATATAGAGCGAGGAATATCATAGCTGATGTCAGAAGGATCTTGGCTGAAAGCAAGGAATACCAGAAAGATGTTTACTTGTGTTTTACTGACTATGCAAAGGCATTCTGTGTGAATCATAACAAATTATGGATAACATTGCAAAGAATGGGAATTTCAGAACACTTAATTGTACTCATGAGGAACCTGTACATAGACCAGGGGGCTGTTGTTCAAAAGGAACAAAGGGATACTGCATGGTTTAAAATCAGGAAGAAGAGCGTGCATCAGGGTTATATCCTTTCACCATACTTATTCAGTCTGTATGCTAAGGAAATAATCCGAGAAGCTGGACTATAAGAAGAAGAACGTGGCATCAGGATTGGAGGAAGGCTTATTAACAACCTGCGATATGCAGACAACAAAACTTTGCTTTCTGGAAGTGACAATGAGTTAGAGCACTTACTAATGAAGATTAAAGACTACAGTCTTCATATTGGATTACACCTCAATATGAAGAAAACAAAAATCCTCAAAACTGGACCCATAAGCAGCATCATGATAAATGGAGAAAAGACTGAAGTTGTCCAAGACTTCATATTACTTGGTTATACAATCAATGCCAATGGAAGCAGCAATCAAGATATCAAAAGATGTATTGCATTGGGCAAACATGCTGCAAAAGACCTCTTTCAAGTGCTGAGGAACAAAGATATGTCCTTGAAGACTAAGATGCGCCTAACCCAAGCCATGGTATTTTCAGTCACCTCATATGTATGTAAGAACTGGACAATAAATAAGGAAGATCGAAGAAGAGTTGATGCTTTTGAGTTGTGTTGGTGAAGAATGCTGAAAGTACCATTGACTGCTAAAAGAACTAACAAGTCTGTCCTGGAAGAAGTGCAGCCAGAATGCTCCCTGGAAGTGAGGATGGCCAGACTTCATCTCTACTTTGGTCATGTTGTCAGAAGGGACCATTCTCTGGAGAAGAATGTCATCCTTGGTAAAGTGGAGGGTCAACAAAAAAGTGAAGGGCCTCAACGAGATGAATTCACACAGTGGCTGCAGGGATGGGCTTGGGTATGGTAGGGATTGTGAGGCTGGCACAGGACTGGGCACTGTTTCATTCTGTTGTACATAAGGTTGCTATGAGTTGGAGACGACTTGATGGCACATGACAACAACAACAACGTTTTCAAAGTTCATATATATTGTGGCATGCATCAGGACTTCATTTTTCTTTTGGCTGAGTAATATTCCGTTGGAAGTTTATACCACAGTTTGTTTATGCATTCATCTGTTGATGGGCATTTTGGTTATTTCTACATTTCTGCTACCAAGAATGAACACTGGTGTACAGGTTTCTGTTTGTATTCCTGCTTTCTCTTCTGGGTATATACCTAGGATTGTGATTGCTGGGTCATGACAGTTTTATGTTTACCTTTTTGAGGAGCTACTTTTCCACAGCAGCTGTACCATTTTACATTTTCACGAGCAATGGATGGGGGTTCCAGTTTCTTTACAATCTTGCCAACACCTATTATTTTCCAGTTTTTGATCATTGTCATTCCAATGGCATGAGGTAGTATCTCATTGTGGTTTTGATTTACATTTCCCTAACAGCCAGTGACTCTGAGTGTCTTTTCATATCCTTTGATGAAATGCCTCGATTTCAGATATTTGTTAGAATTATATTCTTCATATTGAGCTATCTTCTTCTTTTAATTTTCTATCTACAGATTTTATTTCTCTGCTCCATAGGGGGGAAAAAAAAAAGACAAATAAAAATACTTCCTCCTAAACATGGCCCTTCACGTATTTGAAGGCAGGTAACAATCTTCCTGAATCTTCTCTTCTTCATAGTAAAAATGTCTAATCATTTCTTCTTCTTCTTCTTCTTTTTTATTGTGATTTGGGTGAAAATTTACAGAGAAAATTCACTTTCTATACAGCAGTTCATACAATTTTGTCTCATGACATTGACCACAATTCACCACAATGCAACAGCTCCCCTCCCACTTCCTCCCGACAGTCCCCTCTTCCCTGTGTCCATCCCTCCCTGCACCCCTGCCCCCTGAGCTGTGTATCAACAGTCCTTCTTTCTCCCATGATTGTTCTCTCCAAGGAGTGTATCTACCTCAGGTAAATGTTCAACTCATATGCCTGTCTTCTGTTTGGCTGGAAGCCACAGGTGTGGGTTCAATTCCAGACCTGAAGGACAGCTAGGGGCCATAGACTCAGTGGTTCCACCAGGCTCTA
>NW_006921641.1:9875408-9876796 GCF_000298275.1 Orycteropus afer afer
GATTTGCATCTCTCTACTGGCTAATGATTGTGAACATTTCTTCATATGTTTGTTGGTCATCTGAATATCCTCCTTGGTGAGGTGTCTATTTATATCTTCTGCCCATTTTTCAATTGGATTGTGTTTTTCTTATTGAGGTGTTGGAGTTTTCTATAGATTCTAGAGATAAATCCCTTGTCAGATATGTCATTGCCAAATATTTTTTCCCAATCTGTAGGTTCTCTTTTGGAGAAGTCTTTGGAAGCACATAAAAATTTAATTTTTAGAAGGTCCCATTCATCTAGTTTTTTTTTTCTGCTCTTTGTGCATTTTGGGTTATGCTTGATAGTCTATTTATGCTGTATATTAGGGCCCCTAGATAAAAATCTCTAATCATTTCTATCATTCCACATATGACAATTTTCTTTTGAGACTCTGCTCTTCTCTAGATAAACAGCTCTTGGTCAATGTAATCAGGTACAATACATTAAGTATAATCTGATGATCCTTCTTTTGTGGAGTCCTTGGGTAGTACAAATAGTTTGTATTTGGGATGTAGTCTGCTTCCTGTATATAAGGAGAAGCCTCGGGAATGGTCTCTAGCTTGTAACACCTTGAACCCTGCATGTAGCCATGTCGTTGTTCAGCAACCTGCCATGCTCTGCTGACCTTAGGACTTATAATGGACTTGAATTAATGGCCTGCTGTGTGATTTGGTAATATGGGGACTGTGCCTTGTTACTTGTCAACCTTGGGTTTGGCAACCTCAGCAGTCATCAGCTGTCTGAGTGAAGAAAAGCCTCTAGCTTCAGTGGGCTGGGAGCTGGAGGCATAGCTGAAGCCCAAGGCTGAGGGGCTTTCACCTAGCCCCTAGAGCCTGGGCACTTTGAACTTGGACTTAAAGCCTCCAAACTGTAAGAGAATAAACTGTTTGTTAAAGCCATCCCATTTGTGGTATATTCTTATCAGAGCAGCACCAGGTAACCAGAACACTGTCTGATACATTACTGCACAACTTTATGGATAGCCCAGAAACATTTTCTGATACAGTGCATGAGGATGAGCCCCTTAGGTCAAAAGACTTTCAAAATACAACTAGGAAAGAGCTGCATCATCAGAGTAGGACCAACCTTGAAAGAAAAACTTTCAAGATCTCCATTTGCTGACATGACACTTACTCAGGAGAAGGAGCTGCAAGCATCCATTAATAACAGGAACATGGAATGTACAAGGTATGAATCCAGGAAAATTGGAAGTTGTCAAAAATGAAATGGAATCCATAAAGATTGATATCCTAGGCATTAGTGAGCTGAAATGGACTGGTTTTGTCCATTTTGAATCAGACAACCACATGACCTACTATGCTGGGAATGACAATTTGAAGAGGAATGGTGTGGCATTCATCATCA
>NW_006921641.1:9877626-9888551 GCF_000298275.1 Orycteropus afer afer
AAAAAAAAAAAAGGGGGAGGGACCAGGTTTGCTGGTCTGATAGAGCCTGGTGGAACCACTGAGACTATGGCCCCTCGCTGCCCTTCAGATCTAGAATTGAACCCACACCTGTGGCTTCCAGCGAAGCAAAAGACAGGCATAGGAGTTGAACATTTACCTGAGGCAGATACATTCTTTGGAGAGAAAAATCATAGGAGAGAGAAGGGCTGTTTATGCACAGGGAGACAGCTCAGGGGGTAGGGGTCCACGGAGGGATGTACATAGGGAAGAGGTGACTGTCAGGAGGAAGTGGGAGTGGAGCTGTTGCATTGTGGTGAATTGTGGTCAATGTCATGAGACAGTCTATGTGAAATGCTGTATGGATAGTGAATTTCCACTGTAAATTTTCACCCAGATCACACACACAAAAAAAGTCCACGAGAGCCAAAATATGATCTTGAATATATCCCTCTTGAATTTAGAGACCATCTAAAGAATAGATTTGATGCATTGAACACCAATGACCAAAAACCAGAAGAATTGTGGGATGACATAAAGAACATTATCCAGGAAGAAAGCAAGAGGTCTTTAAAAAGACAAGAAAAGAAGACCAAAATGGATGTCAGAAGTGACTCTGAAACTTGCCCTAGAATGGAAAGTAGCAAAAACAAATGGAAGAAATGACAAGATAAAAGAGCCAAATAGAAGATTTCAAAGAGCAGCTCAAGCAGACAAAGCCAATTACTATAACAGAATGTGCAAAGACCTGGAGTTAGAAAACCAAAAGGGAAGAACATGGTCAGCATTTCTCAAACTGAAAGAACTGGGGAAAAATTTAAGCCTCGCATTGCAATATTGAAAGATTCTATGGGCAAAATACTGAATGATGCAGGAAGCATCAAAAGAAGGTGGAAGGGATACACAGAGTCACTGTACCAAAAGGAACTGGTCAATGTTCATCCATTTCAGGAGGTGGCATATGATCAAGAACCAATGGTATTGAAGGAAGAAGTTGAAGCTGCACTTAAATAACTGCTGAAGAACAAGGCTCCAGGAATTGACAGACTACCCATTGAGATGTTTCAACAAATAGATGCCCCACTGGAGGCACTCACTCGGTTATGCCAAGAGAACTGGAAAAGAACTACCTGGCCAACTGACTGGAAGAGATCCATATTTGTACCCATCCCGAAGAAAGGTGATCCCAAAGGACATGGAAATTATTGAATAATATCATTAATATTGCACACAAGTAAAATCTTACTGAAGATAATTAAAAAATGGTTGCAGCAGTATTTTGACAGAGAACTTCCAGAGGTGCAGGCTGGATTCAGAAGAGGATGTGGAGCAAGGGATATTATAGCTGATGTCAGATGAATCTAGACTCAAAGCAAAGAATACCAGAAAAATATTTACTTGTGTTTTATTGACTATGCAAAAGCATTTGATTGTGTGGATCCTAGAAAATTGTGGAAAACATTGAGAAGAATGGGAAGTCCAGAACACTTAATTGCACTCATAAGGAACCTGTACATAGACCAGGAGGCTATCGTTCAAACAGAACAAGAGGACACTGCATGGTTTAAAATCAAGAAAGGAGTGTGTCAAGGTTGTATCCATTCACCATACTTGTTCAATCTATATGCTGAGCAAATAATCCCAGAAACTGGAACTATATGAAGGAGAACATGGCATCAGGATTGGGGAAAGAATCATTAGCAACTTGTGATACGCTGATGACACAATTTTGCTTGCTGAAAGTGAAGATGACTTGAAGCACTTATTGATGAAGATTAAAGAATATATTCAGCAGTATGGATTACATCTCACTATAAAGAAAACAAAAATTCTCACAACTGGACCCATAAGCAGCATCATGATAAATGGAAAAAAGATCGATGTTGTCAAAGACTTCACATTGCTTAGTTCTACAATCAATGCCAATGGAGGCAGCATTCAGGACATCAGACACCATATAGCACTGGGCAAGTTGGCTGCAAAGGAGCTCTTTCAAGTGCTGAGGAGCAAAGATATCTCCTTGAGGATTAAGGTGCACCTGACATAAGCTACAATATTTTCAATCACCTTATATGCATGTGAGAGCTGGACAATGAATAAAGACTGAAGAAGAACTGATGCTTTTGAGATGTGGTGCTGGTCAAGAATGCTGAAAGTACCATCGACTGCTAAAAGAACTAACAAATCTGTCCTGGAGGAAGTTCAGCCAGAATGCTCCTTGGAAGCGAGAATGGCCAGACTTCATCTCACCTACTTTGGTCATGTTGTCAGAAAGGACCATTCCCTGGAGAAGGATGTCATGCTTGGTAAGGTGGAGGGTCGATGAAAGAGAGGAAGGCCCTCAACAAGATGGATTGACACAGTGGCTGTGGCAATGGGCTCAAGTATAGCAGGGATCACAGAGCTGACATGGGACAGGGTGGTATTTCATTCTGTTGTGAGTAGAGTCACTATGAGTCAGAGATGACTTGCTGGCACTCAACCACAACAACAACAACAACCACCTTAAATGCTTTAATGAGGATTGATTCATTTCAGGGGCCATATACACTTTTCTGGGAGCTCTGGTGGCATAATCCCTAAGGCATTTGACTCCTGACCAGAAGGCTGGCAGTTCAAACCCACCAGCCACTCCTCAGAAGGAAGGTTGGACAATCTCCTTCCATACTGATAGTGCCTCAAAAACTCAAGGAGGGGCTGCTGTGAGTCAGACTTGACTCAATGGCAGTGAGTCTGGTTTTGGGTATACATCCTCCTTGGCATCTTCATTAAATTTAAGCTTGTATGGTCTTTCTATAAACATTTTCTAAGGTATTTGTAAATCCTTCCATTTCCCTCAACATTCAACAATTCTCCTAATTTAGTTTAATTCACAAATAGACATATTTGCCATGTCTCCATCTCATTAACAAATATAATTAACAAGGTTTGTTATGGGAAGAATTCTATGATATACCACTAAAGTCTTCTCTCAGATTTAATAGCCCATTAATTGGCTCTTGGGGCCAATAGTCATTTAACTGGATATGACTTCACTTAATGATAGAATCATCTAGCATACATTTATCAAGCTTTTCTGAACCAGTACTAGGTGACAGTGATCACTGCTTTCCATTTAATTTACTAGAATTTTTTAAAATATATTTTGAAACATAAACTTTCTTCTTTATTGAAAACCAGAACATTTGGTAGAATAATTGATCTTTTAACTATTGCTTTATCTTAATATAATCTAGCATCAAGGAAAGTTCCTTTATGTAGTCTATGTGAAAAGAGGTATAGTTTTTAAACAAATTTAAATTTGTTTAAATTTTATACCCTGTGGTTGGAATTTCAATCTTAGGAACTTGAAATTTCACATGGTTCACACCACCCCCTCCCAATATACTGGTGATCTTTTAGCTTGGAGGAACATACTAAAATAAAAATACTTGTTACAGAAATAGGCTACTCTGAAAGACAGAAATGACAATATTTAATTATTGTGACACAAAATTAAAATAGTAACATGGCAATATAAAGTTGTATTCATGGTAATGATCAAGGATTATGGTCTATCATTACATACAGAAAAAGTGAAACATTAGAATCTAGCACATTCAAAAATAAGAAAAAGAGAATTACATAAACAGAAGGTAGAGATAACATAAATAATGTATTTAAAAATCCTTACCTCCTCACAGCAGCGCCTGCTTACAATAGCCCTATAGTCAATTCTATCCCAGAGTTGGTCCCTTAACTTTAAGAAATTAGGAAACAGTTTTCTCCAGTTTTTTCCTAAAGCCCATGGAAAAATTTCATACTTCGCTTCTTCTTCATCTTCTTCAACTGTGTTAGCTAGATACCTAACAAAGAAGACCAACAATCCAAAAAAGAAATGGGTGAAGGATAAGAACAGATAGTTCACACACACACACACGAAGTTTATAAATACATAAGACATGTTCAACCTTACTCATAATTTTAAAAATTCAGAATATTAAAAACATCAAAAAATAGAAATACAAAGAATTCTACCTTGTTCAGACCTGGGTATTTCTATATTCCTATAAATCTTAAGATTCATTCTGGGATGCTGTTAAGTAATCTGGAAACAGTCTGATCCTCTCAGGTTTTCTTTTTAAATTATTATTTGTTAGGTTAGCTCTGGGGCAGTGTTCAGTGGAGGGCTAATTATTCCCCATGACTGAGGCAAGACCTTCCTGTATACTCTAATCAATGCTCCATACATTATGAGGGTTTTTTCCCCCCCCTGGCTGGCTTGTGGGACAAGCCCTGTGTGAACATCAGGCACTGTTCCCTCTAATCCTTTCTTATGATATTTCTCCAGAATCAGGTAGTTTATTTATACACATAACAAAATCAATATTCTGCTGAATACTAGAGGAGGACCAGACATACCCAGAGGCAGAATACCATGACCAGTAATAACAACAACTATAATAATAATAAACTGACCCCAAACTAGCGTACATGGTGGAAGTAACAGACAAGTATATTATAACAATTGTTAACTATTCCAGATGTCCAAAAAGTTAAGTAGACACATTGAAGATGTAAAAAAGACCCGAACTGAACTTTCAGAGATGAAAACTACAATGTGTGAGATGAAAAATACACTGAATGGGATTAATGGCAGATTAAACAATGCAGAAGAAAAGTTTTGTGAACTTGAAGACATAGCATAGAAACTATGAAAATGAAACACACAGAAAAAGAAACAAAAATACTGAACAGAGCATCATGAAATGTGGGACAACTTCAAGCTGCCTAACATACATGAAACTGGAGTCCCTATGAAATTGGAGGAGGTGGTCAGAAAAAATATTTCAGACAATAATGGCTGAAAATTTTTTCGTATTTGATGAACACAATAAACCTATGGATCTAAGAAATCCAATGAACCCCAAAGCACAAGAAACATGAAAATTAAATCAAGGCACATCAAAATCAAATTGCTACCGAACCAGTAATAAAGAGAAAATCTTAAAAGCAGTCAGAGAAAAGGAGACATGTTAGATAATATAGAAACAAAGATAAAGATGAAACAGATTTCTCATCAGAAATAATGCAAAAGACAGTGGTGAACCATACTGAAAGTACTGAAAGAAAACAAGCAAGCAAAAAACCTTTCAGTTTGGAATTCTTTGCCCAGCAAAAACATCCTTCAAAAATGAAGGCAAAAAATAAGAGAAGGATATGGAATGTGTGACTAATTATCTCCATGAATAACTGATTTTTCTGCCAGTAGACCAGAAGGATGGTCACTGTCTTCCATCACTTAACATTTTGATCAAAGTTTCTATAGAAGAATCCTGACCAATGGAAGAAAATGTAGAATAGAATTCCAAGTTCTCATAAACTCTAGACTTTCTCCATGGAGGCTGGATGAACTCCTGAAACTACTGCCCGGAGATAATCTTTAAACAAAAAATCATAAAGTATCCCCTGAAGTCTTAAGAACAATCATTTAGCTCAACTAGTAAAAAATGTCTGCTTTCAGCATTATGCTCTCTTAAGAATTATTTATATGAGATCAAAGTGAAAACAGCAACTCAAAAGACTAGACAGGAACCTTAGAGGGGAGTGACTTTATGTTAATGGAGAAGGAACAACTCAGAAAAGAAGAGTGAGAGCAACTCAAAGAATGTAATCAATGTCACTGAATTATACATGTAGAAACTGTTGAACTGGTGGTATGTTTTGCTGGGTACATTCTCAACATTAACAACAAAATAAAATTTTTAAAATGCAGGCAAAATAAAGATGCATTCAGATATACAAAAACTGAAAGAATCAATCACCAGCAGACTGACAGTACAAGAAATGTTAAAGGAAGTCCTCAGGCAGAATTAAAATAATACCAAATGAAAATATGGATTTATCTACACAAACAAAGTACCAGAAATGATAATTACATGGGTAAAGGTGTAAGATTTTTTTTTAAATTAAATCTCTTAAAAAGATCATTGATTTGCTGGTGGAACTGTAAAATAGTACCACCACTAAGGAAAATGGTATGGTGCTTGCTCAAAAAACTAGAATTACCTTATAATCCAGCAATCTCACTCCTAGGTATATACTCTAGCTCAAGCTCACTGCCTTCGAGTCATTTCTGACTCACAGCAACCCCTCCTTGGGTTTCCAAGGTGGTATCTCTATGGAAGTAGATTGCCCAATCTTCCTTCTGAGGAGTGGCTTGTGGGTTTGAACCATCAGTCTTCTGGTTAGCAGTCAAATGCCTTAGGCACTATGCCACCAGAGCTCCCAGTATATACCCTAGAGACCTAAAAATACAAACATGACCATATGCACACATATGTTCATGCTGCTTTATTCACAATAATAATAGAAATAACCACAAATATCCATCAATGGACAGATGAGTAGATAAACAGACTGGTATGTACACACAATGGAATATTATACAACCATAAAGAACAATGAATCTGTGAAACAACATAGATAAACCCGGAGGGCATAATGCTAAGTGAAATAAGTCAAGCATATAAGGACAAATATTGTATGGTCCCTCTTTTATAAGAACAGATAAATACAAACCCACCAGCCACTCCTCGGAAGGAAGGCTGGGCAATCTACTTTTGTAGTGATACTGCCTTGGCAACCTAAGGAGGGGTCGCTATGAGTCGGGGCCAACTTGACGGCACACAACAATAACAACGTTCATGGGTAGCTACCAGGAAAGGGGGTGGGGTGGGGTGGGGAAATTATGCTTTATTCTAATTAGTTTTGGTGATGGGAAAAGTGGCACCAATTGTGGATGTAGTGAGCCCAGCACAACCAAAGTGATAATGAGCATTTGAGCACTTATGAATGGGTATAGACAAACTGATATATGAGTAGGTACAGATGTGACATAGGAGAGAACATATAGAAAGATCTATGGTGTTGTTAGGTGGCCTCGAGTCAGTTTTGACTCATAATGACACTATGTACAACAGAACAAAACGCTGCCCAGTCTTGTGCCATCCTCACAATCATTGTCATGCTTAAGCCTATTGTCCCAGCCACTATGTCAATCCATCTTGTTGAGGGTCTTCTCCTTTTTCACCGACCCTCTACTTTACAAGTATGATACACTTCTCCAGGGACTGGTCCTTTCTGACAACATGGCCAAAGTATGAGAGATGAAGTATGGCCATTCTTGCTTCTAAGGAGCATTCCGACTGTACTTCTTCCAAGATAGAATTGTTTGTTCTCCAAGCAGTCCATGGTACATTCAACACTCAACACTGTAATTCAAATGCATCAATTCTTCTGTAGTCTTCCTTATTCACTGTCCAGCTTATGAGGCTTTTGAAAACACCATGGCTTGGGTCAGGTGCATCCTTAGTCTTCAAATTGATATCTTTGCTCTTAAACACTCCAAAGAGGTCTGGAGCAGCAGATCTGCCCAATGTAATACATTGTTTGATTTTTTGACTGCTGCTTCCATGGGTGTTGACTATGGATTCAAGTAAAATGAAATCCCTGACAATTTCAATCTCTTCTCCATTTATCATGATGTTGCTTATTGGTCCAGTTATGAGGATTTATGTTTTCTTGAGGTTGAGGTATATTTCATATTGAAGACTATAGTCTTTGATTTTCATCAATAAGTGCTTCAAGTCCTCTCCACTTTCAGCAAGCAAGGTGTGTCAAATGCCTATCACAGACTGTTAATGAGTCTTCCTCCAATCCTGATGCCCCATTCTTCTTCGTATAGTCCAGCTTCTCAGATTATTTGCTCAGCATACTGGATAAGTATGGTGACAGGACACAACCCTGATGCACACCTATTCCTATCTGAAACCATACAGTATCCCTTTGTTCTGTTCAAATGACTGCCTCTTAGTCCAAGTACAGGTTCCTCATGAGCACAATTAAGTGTTCTGGAATTCCCATTCTTTGCAATGTTATCCATAATTCATTATGATCCACACAGCCAAATGCCTTTGCACAGGGAATAAAACACAGGCAAATCTCTTTCTGGAATTATTTGCTTTCAGCTAAGATCCACCTGACATTAGCAATGTTCCTCATTCCATATCCGCTTCAAAATCTGGTTTGAATATCTGGCAGTTCCCTGTCAATGTACTACTGCAACCGTTTTTGTATTATCTTCAAAATTTTACTTGTGTGTTATATTATGATATTGTTTAATAATTTCTGCATTCTGTTGGATCATTTTTCTTTGGAATGGGCACAAATATGGAACTCTTCTAGTCAGTTGGCCAGCTAGCTGTCTTCCAAATTTCCTGGTATAAATGAATAAGTGCCTCCAGTGCTGCATCTGTATGTTGAATCATCTCATTGGGTATTTGATCAGTTCCTGGAAGCTTGCTCTTCACCATTCCTTCAGTACAGCTTGGACTTCTTCCTTCAATACCACTGGTTCTTGTTCACATGCTACTTCCTGAAATAGCTGAATCTCAACCAATTCTTTTTGGTACATGACTGTGTATTCCTTCCATCTTCTTTTGATGCTCCCTGCATCATTCAGTATTTTGTCCATGGAATCCTTCGATATTGCAACTTGAGGCTTACATTTTTTTTCTTCAGTTCTTTCAGATTGAGAAATGTGTGTTCTACTTCTTTGATTTTCCAATGCCAGATCTTTGCACATTTCACTATGATACTTTGTCTTCTCAAGCTGTGCTTTGAAATCTGTTCAGCTGTTTTGGTTCATCATTTCTTACATTCGTTTTAGCTACTCTCCATTCAAGAGCAAATTTCAGAGTTCCATCTTGCATCCATTTTGGTCTTCTCTTTCTTTCTTGTCTTTTTAATGATCTTTTGCTTTCTTCAAGTGTGATGTTTTTGATGTCATCCTACAACTCATCTAGTCTTCAATCACTGTTGTTCAAGGCATTAAATCTACTCTCCAGATCGTCTAAATTCAGGTTCAAGTTATTTGACTCATAGTGACCCCTCCTTGGGTTTCCGAGGCAGTATCTCTATGGAAATAGATTGCCTGATCTTCTTTCTGAGGAATGGCTGGTGGGTTTGAACCTCCAGCCTTCTGGTTAGCAGTCAAATGGTACTCCAATCATACTTCGGCTCTTGTGGACTTGCTTTAATTTTCTTCAGCTTCAACATAAACTTGCATATGAGTAATTGAGGGTCTGCTCCACAGTCAACCCTTGGCCCTGTTCTGACTGCTGATATTGGCATCTCCATCGTCGTCTTTCACAGATGTAGTTGATTTGATTCCTGTGTAGTCCATCTGACAAGGTCCACATGTATGTTATTTTGTTGTTGTTGTTGTTATTTGCCGTCAAGTCATTGTTAGGTGCCATCAAGTCATCTCCAACTCATAGTGACCCTGTGTACAGAAGAATGAAATACTGCCCATTCCTGTGCCAGCTCAAACCCTGCCATACTTGAGCCCATCGTTGCAGCCAGTGTGTCAATCAATCTTGTTGAGGGCCTTCCCCTCTTTCATTGACCTTCCACTTTACCAAGCATGATATCCTTCTCTAGGGAATGGTCCCTTCTTACAACATGACCAAAGTAGGTGAGATTAAGTCTGGCCATGCTTGCTTCCAAGGAGCAGTCTGGCTGCACTCCTTCCAGGCAGATTTATTTGTTCTTTTTTTAATGCATTTTATTGTAATATAATTTATGTACAGTGAAATACATGAGCTCTGGTAGCACAGTGCCTAAGGCACTTGACTGCTAACCAAAAGGCTGGTGGTTCAAACCCACCAGCCACTCCTCAGAAGGGTCGCTATGAGTCGGGGCCAACTCGATGGCACATAACAACAAAAGTGACATGGGTCAATGCTTTTTTTTTTTTGCAATGTTCCCTCACCTCCCCTCCCCTCCCACCCCTGGCAACCAACAAAGAAAGTTTCCCTCCATATATAAACCTTTCCTTGACCATCCACAACAATGACCTAATACTTTATTTGTCCTTCTGTGATTGACTTATTTCACTCAGCAAAATGTCCTCCAAGTTCATCCATATTATGCAGTATTTTGCAGATTCTACGTTATTCTTTAGTGCTGCATAGCATTCCATTATGTGTATATACCATAGTTTGGTCATCCACTCTTCTGCTGATGGGCACGTAGGTTGTTTGCATCTTTTTGCTATTGTAAATAGTGCTTCGATGAACATGAGTGTGCATATATCTGCTCCTGTCCTGATTCTCACTTCTCTAGGATATATCTAGTAATGGGACTGCTGGATCAAATGGTATCTCCAATTCCAGCTTTCTAAGGAATCACCATATTGCTTTCCACAGTAGTTGTATCACTTCACAGTCCCACCAGCAGTGTATGAGAGTCCCAATCTCTCTGCAGCCTTGCCAGCATTTGTTATTTTCTGTCTCGTTGAACCTTGCCATTACTGCTGGGGTGAGACAGTATCTCATTGTTGTTTTGATTTGCATCTCTCTGATGGCCAATGATTGTGAGCATCTCTTCACGTTTAGCTGGCCACCTGAATATACTCCTTGATGAAGTGTCTATTCATGTCTTCTGCCCATTTTTCAATTGGATTGTTAATTCCTTTGCTGTTGAGGCATTGGAGTTTTCTAAAAATCTTAGAGATAAGTCCCTTGCCAGATATATAATTATCAGCAGATATGAATTTGTTGCTGTCATTTTTGTTATGTGCTTTTTCATGGTGTTGATTTCTTTATTCCATATAATTTTCTATGCTGAGCTCATTTTGTTTATGAATCATGTTATCACTTCCTTCATTTGCTATTGTTTTAGTATTTGCTAAATATTTGTGCTGGTCCTCTTTTTTATTTTGATGTGAAGGTTTATCTTTTTTTCTTTGAGGTTACCCTGTGATTTATAGTTTTCTTCCCAAGTTTAGAACAGTCTGTTCTATCTTGTAGTTGTTGACTTCCCTACCATCTAGAAGTTCTGTAATGACACAGTTTTTTCCCTCTTTTTGGTTTGTAGTTGTCTTC
>NW_006921641.1:9888881-9903213 GCF_000298275.1 Orycteropus afer afer
GAGAAATCCAAGCCTAGTCTTAATGGTTGCCCCTTGTAGGTAACTTTTCATTTTTCCCTCAAAAGGAATTTGAATGAGATTCCCTCAAAAGGAATAACCTACATGTGATCCGAATTTCAGAACAGGAAGAGACAAATAAAACCACAGAGAAAATTGTTGAAGATTTTTTGGAAGAGAATTTCCCTGGTATGATGAAAGATGAGAATATATCCATTCAGAAAGTCCAATGAACCCCAAACAGGATAGACCACAAAAGAAAATCACCAAGACATATCATCATCAAACTCACCAAAACCAAAGACAAAGAAAGAATCATGAGAGTCGCATGGGAAAATCACTTTAAAATCCAAAATGTTTGCCACTTGTAAAGATTCAAAATTGCTGTGCCCTCGATCACTTTAAATATCCAAAAGGGCCACCACTTGTAAACATTCAAAATGGCTGTGTCCTCGGTCACTTTAAATATCCAAAAGGGCTGCCAAAAGTAAACAATCAAAATGGCTGCACCCTCTGGACAGGGGAAAGACAACAGCTCAGGTTGTCTCACTCCTTGCTGTTTCCCTTCCTAGTCATAGGCCACCAGCACAGTTGTCCCTGCAGACCTTGGTGACCGGGGCTGATCTTTAGATCAATTCTCAGGTCCCAACATCACTTGGAAATATTCAGGCTGTTGGTCCCATCAGAGTAGTTGACAGTCTCCAGCTCCGACTGTCTCTGTACTCACTGTTTTCGTTCAGGTTTTTCCACTAATTGGTGCCTAATCTACTTCTGCAAAGTTCCTTTCAAAGCTCAGGGTTCCAGGATTATCTTCTGTATATCTGTCAATTGGTTTTTCTTTTCTCTGTTGAAGAGGAATAGGCTTGTCTGCCTATTCCTCCATCTTACTGGAAGTCAAGATCTATTAGTTCTTAGCAGTCCATGGTACTTTCAGCATTCTTCACCAGTACCACAACTCAAAAGCATTGACTCTTCTTCGATCTTCCTTACTCATTGTCCAGCTCTCACATGCATATGAGGCGACTGAAAATACCATGGCTTGTGTCAGGCGCACCTTAGTCCTCAAGGAGACATCTTTGCCCTTCAGCACTTGAAAGAGGTCTTTTGCGGCCAATTTGCTCAGTGCTGTATGTCATATCCTGACTTCTGTATAGTCATGTACAATCACTGTTTATGTTGAAAAAAGATATTTGTAATGATTAAGTCACTAGTCTTGCAAAATTCTATTATGCATTCATTTCAGGCATCATTTCTATGACCAAGGCCATATTTTCTAACTACTGATGCTTCTTTGTTTCCAACTTTTGCATTCCTATCACCAGTAATAATCAATACAACTTGATTATGTCTTTGGTCAATTTCAGACTGCAGAAGTTGGTAAAAATCTTCAATGTGTTCATCTCTGGCTTTAGTGGATGGTACATAAATTTGAATAATAGTAGTATTAACTAGTCTTTCTCATAGGCAAATGGGTATTATCCTATCACTGACAGTATTGTACTTTGAGGGAGATCTTGAAATGCTTTTTGATGACAAATGCAACACCATTCCTCTTCAAGTTGTCATTCCCAGCATAGTAGACCATATGATTGTCTGATTCAAAGTGACAAATACCAGCCCATTTCAGCTCACTTATGCCTAGGATATCGATCTTTATGCATTCCAATTCATTTTTTGACAACTTCCAATTTTCCTAGATTCAAACTTTATACTATCTACATTCCAATTATTAATGAATGTTTGCAGCTCTTTCTTCCCATTCCATTTTGAGTTGTGTCACATCACCAAATGAAGGTCCTGAAAGCTTTACTCCAACATCATTAATCACTTGGGAGGACGCAGATCTTCCCCAGTCGTATCCTGAGTGCCTTCCAACCTGAGGGGCTCATCTTCCGGCACTGTATCAGACAATGCTTTACTGCTATTCATAAAGTTTTCAGTGGTCAAATTTTTCAGAAGTATATGGCCCCCTCCTTCTTTGCAGTATGTCTTAGTCTGGAAGTTACACTGAAACCTGTCCACCATAGGTGACTCTGCTCTTTTGAAATACCAGTGGCACAACAACATGGATGCCACCACAGTACAACAAACCAACAGATGAGTGCTGGCAGAGTGTAAGAGTGAATGATTAAAAACTCTTTTGCAGAAGAGGAGAGTAAGAAAATGTACATGAATCAACCCAAAACTAGTTGGAAGGGAAAAAATGTGTCTCCTGAGAATACATATAAAAAATGGCCCTTTCATTAGTTTTCCATACTGAATTCTGGTTCCCTGTATAGTCCAGAAAACTTCAAGGAAAGAACTGTGTCTAATGCGATCCAAAGTAGGAAGCACTAGCCCTAGACAACTGGCAGATGCAAGCACAAATCCTATCTGGAGGAAGTCTGCTTTAACCTAGGCTTCAACAAAGCTTCATAGATGACTTTCCAAGAAAAATGGGCAATTTACAAAAAAAAATTATAAAATCACGTATGTAAATGAGGTACCATGAGTAGAAAGAGACCCTGAAGTCTAAAGATAATGAATTTCACAGACACAGAATACAAAAAATACCTATGTCTCATATGCACAAAAAATTAAGAAAGTACCTTGAAAATATGAGTAGGGGATAAATACATTTGAAAAATAAACATATAAAATAAGCAAATGTAACTTCTATAAATGAAGATATTATAGAAATTAATTTGCATGTTAGACATAAGCTAAAAATTTAACTAATGAGCTGGGAAAATAGATCTAAAGAAGTTATTAAAAATGCAGCCTGGAGAAATAAAGAAAATGTCAAAGATAGGTTAAGAGATATGGAAGAAAGAGTGAGGTATAACATATTTAATTGGAACTTCAAAAGGGAATAATAGAGAAAATGGATAAGAGAAATATTTGATTAGATACTGGCTAAAATTTTTCCAAGAATTATTGAAAGATACCAGTTTTCAAATCTAGGAAGCCCTTCAAATCCTAAGCAGGCGATAAAAAGAAACCAGTGCTCTAATAACACATAAATGGAACTGCCAAACACCAAAAAAAAGCAACCAGAAAAACTATAGAGACATTAAAAATATCAGTGGTTGCCGTGGGTTCAGAGGATGAAAGGAGAGATGAATAGGTGAAGCACAGGGCATTTTTTAGGTCAATGAAATTGTGCTGTATGATACTATAATGATGGACACATGCCATTATGCATTTGTCAAAACCCATAGTGCTGTATATACCACACAAAGAGTGAGCCCTAATATATAGACTCAAAAATTATGTACCAATATTGGTTCATCAGTTGTAAAAAAGGTACTACACAAATGCAAGATGTTAATAATAGAAGACACACTTTGCAGGGGGTAAGAAATGTGTGGGAACTCCGTACTTTTTATATTTTTCTATAAACCTAAAAGTGACCTAATAAATAATCCATATTTTAAAGAAAAAAAAAAAAGGTAGCCAAAAAAAAGAATGAAAATAATCTTAAATGGAAGGTTTCAGAGTTAAGGAATGGTAATTGGAGATATAAATATGTGGGTAAATTTAAACAAGTATTAAATGTATAAAATAATAATGTTTAATTTGTTAGGTAAAGCTATAAAATTGCCAGATAAGAGATTATAAATTGGGAAGGGGTGATCAGCATTAAAGTATATAAGGTTCTTGTAAAAAAAAAAAAAAAAAAAAAAAAAAGAGGGTAACTTTTAAAAGAATAAACATTGACTATATAATTTCCAAACCTTATTCAAAAAGAAGACAAAATTGGGGGTGGGGAGCTGGGAAGAAATAGGAAAAAAAATGAGAAAAAGAGAAAATACATGACAAGATGGTAGGGAAAAATCCAAATATATAAGCAATTCTGCAGTGAAAATAAACTACATCCAGAAATATCAATATAAATGAATTTTAAAATCATAAGCAAATAAGGAAGTTACAGAAAAATAATATACAATGTTTCTTTTACATAAACTGAAAAACAAACAAAAAACAGGAAAAGTAAAATAATATACGCTTAGAGATATTTTGAAAAAGAGGAATCTCTGGTTGGAAAATGTTTTCTGGGAACTTCTCTGGCTCTGGTAATATTCTTTTTACTTTGATTCTCTCTCTCTCTCTCTCTCTCCCTCTCTCTCTCTCTCTCTCACACACACACACACACACACACACAAACACAGAAGTTCATGTACAGGAAAATATTTCTGGACAGATATACATGAAACTGGTAAGTTTTGTCCTTGAGGAGGAAAACCAAGGTTCAGAGATAGCAGGAAGACTTATTTTTAATTGCATACCCATATATATATAGATAGATAGATATAGATATCAAAATATATGTACATTTATATTGTTACAGTAACAGAAAATGAACACCAACATATTATTTTATCCTCTTAACATAACTATACATATAATATAACCTAATTATAAAGCACCTCATTGTTAAATGCATTCAGGTACATAATACAAATCAAATCATGTCCTCTCTGAAATTATGCTAATTTCTTTAGCATCCTTGATACCTCCTAGCAAAGGGTAGACAGAGCCTGAGGTTGGTCTCTAACATGCTTGCTGACTAACTAAAATATGGGAAATCTATAATGTACTATGCTACTATGATATGAGAACTACATCATGATTCTACTCTAGTTTAACAATTTTTCAGGCTCTATCTGATGAAATGTTTGTACTGTAGATGCAAGCTGTCTGTTAGTTTGAACTAGTCAGATTTCCTGGGAGCAGAGTCTATTTATATAATAGTTTATTACATTTATTCAACAATAATTAAGAAGCTCCTATAGGGTCACTATGAGACAGAATTGAGTCAATGGCACTGGATTTATGTTTTTTTGGTTTATATGTTAGCCATTAAAGATACAAAAAAGAATAAAATTTTTTTGACCTTAAGAAGCCTATTGATAAGTAAAGAAGGCAAGTTAAGTATGACACAATTAACTGTATGACAGAATATGGAAGAAGAGTAATAAGGAAAGTTCAGAGTCTTATAGAATATATAGGAAGGGAATGTTTAAGAATACATAGAAAGGAAAAGAACTTGAGCTTTAGAACTATAGCTAAATGAAAAAATATTTAATGAGAAAAGAACTATTGAGTAAGGCTATATAAAAAGTATGATTAGATATAAAATAGAAATTTTTTTCATATTATTTTTAACAGGGAGCTAATAAAAATCCAACATGCAATGCATCTTTCCAGCATAAGCTGACGTAGTGCTTTACTAGTAACAACTTTACAAAACAAATAAAATAAATCCAGTATCAGGGATCCAGCAGATTTAAACTAAAGTGTCTTTTAGTTTCTTTTTAATTCTCAGGTGAGCAAAAAAAAAAAAAAAAAAAAAACCTATGAAAAAATATTGCATAGACATACAGATATAACACAAAACTATCAGACATGTAAGTAGCAATATTGCTTACTGATCAATAGCTAAGACTTTGGCACACCTGAATTTGTGCCCTAGCTTTGCTACTTAGTAACTTTTAAGATCTTGGAAAGTACTTATCTTCCTAAGTCTCATTTTCCTCATCTGTAAAATGAGGATTAGTTTTAAAAAATCTTATAGTTCATAGAGAAGACTAAATGAGTTAAGGTATTTAAAACATTTTTGTGCTGCTTTGCACATCAACTATTAGGGATTACCATTGTATCTCCACAATTTAGTGAGCAGAAAATTTACATTTACAACCTATTATACCTACTCCTCACTTCCTATCTCATTATCTGATATTTTGCATTTATAAAAATAGTAAAAAATCAACTCTCTGACTATTTTGGGCATTTATGATGTAGTCAGGCAGTAATAAACATCAAGGTATGAGGCAAGAGTAACACTGGCTGTGATGGTTAAGGTTATGTGTCAACTTGGCTAGGCCATGATTCTCAGTGGTTTAGCAGTTACGTAATGGTGAAATTTGGCAGTTATGTAATGGTATAATTCGGTAGTTATGTAATGATGTAATCCATTCTCCATTTTGTGATCCATTTTTGCATAATGTCACCTTTTGTATAAGGATCTGGTCTTTGGAACCTAATTATGTCACTAAGTGAAGTGCGGATGTATTGAGTTTGTTTTTACCTATTCACTGGGAAATGTGTCCTCAGAATATATGAAGAGATCAGTTTCTTCTAGTCCTACTTAATAACTCTGATTCTGAATTAAATACACTTTAATAAAAAAATTATTGTTCAGGTCTAACAACCATTATGGTATTCAACTTAACTATTTTTAAATGCAGTTCTCTAGTAAAGTACTTAAAATTATAATCAGACATTACCAACTACAGCATTATATCCAAGTATAGAGCAGTAATGGAAATATATTCTTAAATTATGTTGATTCTAGCAGAATTCTACCTAATTAGAAAATATTGTCATTAAAACTATTTAACATACCACAAAACTATGTGAACTGTCTAATATAAAGTCAATAGAAGAACTAGGAAAATAACTATATTTCTTTGTCATAGTCCAGTGTGTTCAGTAAAATAGTAAATACTAATGGTATCAGATATAATTACTATGTTGTACACATAATCCCACAACAAGTTTGTTTAGAGCATTTTCCACAAGCTGTTCAATGTAAAAGGACAATGAAGATGATTTTTACTATATATTAACTGAAAATTTCAGAGAAAACTTTAGTTGTAAAACAGTATCAAGTCCAAAAGAGACAAATCTGGGAAAATTTATATGGAGACACTCTGAAAAATATTAATAGGCACAAGACAAACTCAAGTGGAATATTGAGCAATAAATTTTAGACATACAGCATAACAAGGTTAATGAAAAGAACACAGAAAACACCCTATGAAAGAAAAAAATGTAAAGCTTTTATATAGGAAGACTTATTCAAAGATTATATAAGGTTTTAAACAGCCTATGTTTTAAATAAAGTATCATATATATTATTAATAACTACTACAAAATCACTTAGCAGAAAGTATACTTACAGAGCAATAAAGAAATTTATCCTGGTGTGCTCATTTATAGTAAATTTAGCCCTCTTGAAATAAACAAAAGTCATAGCCAAAAGATACTATAGGGAATAAAGTTAAAAATTAATATTAATGTTTTATTCAGTAAAACTACATTAAAATAGTTAACTTTCAAAATTTCTGATGAATAATAAATATGTTAAAACAATAAAACATTATTTGTCTTTATTATATAATTACCTATTTATTTGAGTACTTATTTTTTGGCTTCCTATATCTATGTGAACAATGAGCCATTTGTTAATGATAACAATGATAAATTTAACAATGATAAATCTTGACTATTTATCAAAATTAAAACTAAATGAATTCTTACATTTTATTGCCAATATTTTTTAACTGAAAACTCAATTTTTTCCCTAACTTTAAATGTCAAACCTATAGAGAAGCTGAAATAGTAAAATAAATAACCATACCTTTACCCAGAGTCACCAATTGTTAATATTTTGCCATATTTGTTTGATATCTATGATGTATGTACATGTACATGTGTATTCATGCATATAGATATATTTTTTTCTAAACTTTCTTAGTTGCAGATATCCATACTCACTTTTTAAAATGATCTCTAATCAGAAGTTAGAATAAGTGTTTTAAATGTGTTATTAGAAAGATATGTCTAGTATGATATTAGGACTTAATGTCAGGTTCTGACTATTCAAATTAAAAACAACTTCTAATCTTAATGTACTAAACTCCCTATCTAAAAAGTATATTCATCTCATCTTCACAGGCTTGGCCACAGAGATGATTCCAAGTTTTCAAGGTAACTTCCAGTTGAGTACTCCTGAAATAGTGTTAAGAGGTAGTACTCTTGATTAGTTATTTTTCAAATACTGCCCCCTCCTGTCCAACAACTTTAATTTCAATGATGCATTTCAATTCAAAATATTTGTTTTAAAAAATCTTTGAAACTCCACATGAACTGGTATTTGATGATTTTAAGGCATTATTGTTAATTTATCAAAGTATTTGTGACATTGTGATTATTTAAAAAGAGCCCTTATCTTTTAGAAATACATCAGGAAATATTCTCTAACTTTGTAAATGTTTGAAATTTTCCAAAATTAAAAAATAATCTCCAATTTTATCTTTGCCAGCTTAATTTTGAAATAGAAATGTCTGTATCAATACTGGGAGCTCTGGTAGCATAGTGCCTAAGGCATTTGACTGCTAACAAGAAGGCTGGAGGTTCAAACCCACCAGCCACTCCTCGGAAGGAAGGTTGGGCAATCTACTTCCGTAGTGATACTGCCTCGGAAACCCAAGGAGGGGTTGCTATGAGTTAGGTCTGACTCGACGGCACATAACAACAACAACAACGTATCAATACTAACTTAATTAGACTTTAATCATAATCTAGCCTTCTGTTCATTCCCTTTTTAGTAGGTTGCCACAATATTGTATAATATGAAGTAAGGCTGAGTATTCTAATTTTTCTGCATAGTCTAAAATGACATTTACAAAGCTGTCATCTTGACTGTTCAGGTAATTTTAAAGAGTATAGAAACATCACTGTTCCTAGTATGTAAGTCGGCAACATGATTTTCTTTTATGAAACACTGATATTTAAATAAATAATGTTAAACTAATTCAACCTTACAAGATTATTGGGATGTTTTATCTAAATTACTTAAAAAAATACTAACCACTGATCTGTATAACAGATTTAGTGGGGTGAATCTCAGAATCTTTTCTCCACAGCCTAATGAAAGATTGTAATTCTAATGAAAATAGACTAAGTCTATACTGATTCTTGCTTTCAATTAAACAAATATGAACTAAAGCCCATTTAAATCTAATCAACAATATTCTACAATTCCTTGAGTATAACAAAATGGATCTACAGTGTATGCTAATTTAAAAAGTTAATGTGTAAGGATTCTAGTTTGAAGGAGGAATGCAGGCTAATTCTTTTCCTAACTTTAATTAATAAGAAAATTCTTAAACGGTCTCCTGAAAGTTCTGATGGATAGTGATTTTCTTGTTACCAAATTTACCTTGTCTGCAATTTTACAGCAGCAGTCCATCCATAAGAAATCTTGAATTAAATCGTCATCTATAACAAAAGATAGCTATCATTTATCTTTTAAAAACAGAACGTTTCTTTTTGAAAAGTTAACTTCTATATAAGGAGATTATAAATAATGCTTAGAGATCAAAGACAAATGGATGTACCAGCACTATCTAAGGTGTAGATTTCAGTTTTCTGGTGTATTTACCATTGCAAGCACTGTACAAAAAGCTATCACTTTATTCTTCGTCTTCCCATGTGATTTGCCTTAATATATACCTCAGACTGGAGGGGTGGTAGAAGTGTTTAGCACAGTGGCTAAGGACTGTTAACCAGAAGGCTAGCAGTTCAAACCCACCAGCCACTCCTCAGAAGGAAGATGGGGCAATCTACTTCTGTAGTGATACTGCCTCGGAAACCCAAGGACGGGTCGCTGTGAGTCAGGTCCGACTCGACGGCACATAACAACAACAGTACCTTGAGAAATGCATCTTGGAACTCTAGACTAGCTCTTCATTCCTTTCCCAAATCAATCTTTAACAGGTGGAAATGGAATGTGATAAAAGAAATTAACTCAGTTTTTGAGAATTAATGACTTAATGAATACTATTTTCTAAATATGTTTTACTTTTACTACTCCTTTCTCCTTTTAAGATCCAGGGTATTTTTTAGTTTTGTGTTCTTCTCTCTGCCATTTATCTCTGTTTCATTTATCTATTACTTGAACATAAATGAAAATATTTATGTAAAAAGGTTCAGTTCATTAACAATTTATAATTAATATTTAACTTTGGAAAACTGGGTATTGGACAAAAAGATCAACAAAGAAAAATACCGTAGAAAACGCAGGTGTAAACATTTATTGCAATTTTCAAGGGCTAAAATCTATTGGTAGTTTTTAGAATATAGCCTGGAAAACTGGCTTTTTTTTCCATCATTTTAAGTTAAATAACAAGGCACAAGTTCTTTATATTCACTTTTATACCTAGAAAGTTCCTAAGGCGCTCTGGTGGCGTAGTACCTAAGGCATTTTACTGCTAATCAGAAGGTTGGAAGTTCAAACCCACCAAGCAACTCTATGGAAGGAAGACAGAGCAATTGACTTCTGTAAAGATTTACCACCTTGGAAATCCAATGGGGGTCACTATGAGTCAGAAATGAAAGTTCCTAGAACTAATTTTCTGAGAATAATCAATTTCTGAAACATTAATTCTATTTCTTAAGTGACCTAAAATGGTAGTAGAGCCAAGCATTTTATTTCTCATGATCACTTAAAAGTATTTAAAAAGTTTATGGGTAATAATTTTGTTCTATCCTTAATAAAGAAAGGGAAACTTGTATTAACAACACTTCAGATCCTGATAAGAATATCTTCATATCCCAGTATTTTTCTACTTACATACCTTATTTTTTTTCCTTGTAATCTCATCTGCTCATCTTGCTTTTCTTTAAATTTTAACAAGCTTGTTCCTCTCTGCCTTTTTTTTTTTTTAAGACTTCTGTTCTCTCTGTCCAAAGACTTTTGTCTCCAACTCACTCACTCATCTTAGAGGAAGACCTTCCTCTGCAAAGAATCCTGTTATAAGGATCTACCAGACTCTGCTTTCTACCTGACTGGATTGGTTCACACAGATATTTACCAATACCTGTAATCCTACCCCTTTTCTAATTAATCAATTCTACCACTGTCACTGTCTACTTTACCATCCTACCTAAACAACAACAAAAACAAAATTCCTTCTCTTTCTTGCCTAGTAGGATTACTTATAAAGAAATTTCCTTTTGGCTATTTGTAAAGAAATTTATCAGACAAGTAGCATTGTCTCATGATCTGAATAAATTCAAACACAATTTCATTATAGACGCATAATGATAAAGGATAGTTAATATTTTTAGACAACATTCCAAGGTGTAATACTAAAACTTCTCTTCAGTGACCAATTTTCTTGTTTGCCCTATTAAACACTGCTAAAGTCTCAGGAAACCCCTCAGGCCTGGTCAAACTGAGTCAGTTGGCCTACCTAAAACTTTATGTAGTACTTTACTTTAGGTCAAATAAAACTCATGCTAGGAATCTGAATTACCCAAAATTTACATTTTACACCTGGATCTAAGTAGAGCTAGATAAATCTTAATTTTTAATCCAGAAACAAACAAACAAATAAAACCCCAACATTACAAAAAAAAGATAAATGAAACAAAAACAGATAAGGTCAAAGATAGGAAACTGACAAAGAAAGTAATGTCATCCTCTTCGATTATTATGAAAATAGATCTTTACATTCTAATTAATACTTTATAGTTACCAGTACTACAACATTTTAAACCTACCAAATAATTTAAAGAAAGCAGTCATTTCCTGACGCTGTATAACTAGACAAGGTTCTTTGGGGCGTTTAGATTTGTTGTTATTATGTACATTTTTTTCAGATGCTTGACAACTATCTTTAAAAATAGGGCGCTTCAGATTAATGGGTCTTTTAGGCTGATGTGATCTATTTGACCCTGATTTTACATGAACAGTGACAGTAGGTGGTGTCTCACAACACATCTGATTGTGCCTCATTTCGGTTTCCCCAGATTCCTGTAAAATAAAACATATAATTATTTATCATACTCTTATTCATTTCTATATAAAAACAACTAACTGAATGACATTACAAGAGGCATTCATATAAAATATTACTGAAATAGCTATTAAAATGTTTTGACAGTGACTCAGATGAGAAATTACTTTTACAATATAGTGCTAGGAAAATCTGTGCTTCCTTTGGGTAGTTGATATACTTCCTCCCCTACACCCCCCAAAAAAACCAAACTCACTGCCATCAAGTAGATTCCAACTCACAGCACCCCCAAATACTAAGAATTATGTAACAGATTCTGCATACCATTTCTGTTTGGCTACTAGGAAACTCAAAACCAAATGCGAAAGTTAATTACAGAAACTATGCTGAGTTTATAATCTATTTGTGATGTTTTTTTTCCTGTTTGTATAGTAATACAATTTTATTATGTTATTTATATTACATGCCACTTCAATTTCTTTATAAAACAAGGTAAACTATTTCCAGAACTTAAATTATTATCAAGTATTGCATTTAAAAATAACAAGCCCCCCCAAGCAAAAACATACTTTCTTATTGGTAAATTCCTTGATATAATGAAAAAAAAAAAATTACTTATTCAACAAGTATGTTTATTGAAAAATTAAAAACAACTTAGCAAAGAAATATGCAGTATATGTGCTTTGAGGGATTCTCATAAATTGGTCCCTTTAATTTTTAAAGTTATGAGTGTATGACCATGCTATGTGATTGGCTGATTATAAGTATATGTGAATATATAGTGTTATTATTGAATAAACCTGAAAGGAAGTTAATCCATCAGTATTTAATGAAATACAAAAGCATTACTGTATAATATAATTAATTAATATAATTACTATAGTTAGTATTACTTTTGTGGTCATAGTATATTTAAGGTAATGGGAAAATGGAGGTATTAATAGACAAAGCCAGAAACTACTCTAAGACCCTAATGAGAACCTCTGAATCCATAACTCACAGTGACCCTGGCAGCCATGCCTCCCTTGGTGTTCAAGGAGTAAGGTACAGATTCTCCTTCCTGACCCTCAGAAATTTCCCAGCTGAGGAAGGAAGGGAAAATAAGATTGGATATAGTGGGGCTAGATGAGCGCTGTCCAGTATAATGTGAATCACATATATAATTTTGTTTTTTAAAGCTACATTTTAAAAAATACAAATAAACAGGTGAAATAAATTTTAATAGCATATTTAACCCAATATCTAAAATATCATTTTAATGTATAATCAGTATAAAAATTAATAATGACATATTTTATATTCTTATTTTTCATGCTAAGTCTTTGAATTTATTTATTTCTTTCCACTTATAGCACCATCTCAGTCTGGAAGCTAACTTTTCAACACATAACAAAATGACAGCAACCAATTCATACTTATCAATAATTACACTGAATGTTAATGGATTAAATGCACCACTCAAGAGATAGAGAGTTGCAGATTGCATAAGAAAACAAAATCCATCAATATGCTGCTTACAAGAGACACATATCTTGGAGACAAAGATAAAAATAGACTAAAAATCAAAGATTGGAAAAAGATTTATCAAGCAAATGGCAAATATAAGAGAGCAGAAGTGGCAATATTAATTTCTGATCAAATTGACTTTAAGGCAAAAACCACCATAAGAGACAAGGACATTACATAATGATTAAAGGATCAATTGAACATGAAGATATAACCATAATAAATATCTATGGACCCAATGAAAGAGCCCCAAAATACATAAACCAGACTTTAAAAGAGTTGAAAAGTCAAATAGATGACTCCACAGTCATAGTGGGAGACTTTAATACACCACTTTAAATGAATGATAGAACAACTGGAAAGAAACTCAACAAAGATGCAGAAGAGCTAAACAATACAATCTACCAGCTTGACCTTATAGACATCTACAGAGCACTTCACCCAACAGCAGCACAATATACATTCTGTTCCAGTACACATGAAACATTTTCCATGATAGACCATATGTTAAGCCATAAAGCAAGCCTTATAAATTTAAAAACATTGAAATAGTACAAAGCATCTTCTCAGATCATAATGCTATCAAATTAGAAATCAACAATAGGAAGATCAATGGAAAAAGAGTAAACACATGGGAACTGAACAACACCCACCTTGAGAGATTGGGTAAGAGAAGAAATAAAAATTGAAATTAAAAAATTCCTTGAATCAAACGACAATGAAAACACAACATACCAAAATTTTGGGAACACAGCAAAAATCAGAGGCCAGTTTATACCAATAAATGAGCATATCAAAAAAGAAGAAAGAGCCAAAACCAACACTTTAAACCAACATCTCCAACAATTAGAAAAAGAACAGCAAGAAAAGCCTACAGTCATCAGAAGAAAGGAAATAATAAAGATTCGAGCAGAAATCAATGAAACAGGGAGTTCTGGCAAGATGGCAGACTAGGCAGAAGGACTGCACAGACCCTCTTCAGCAAAGAAAAGGGAAACCAATTAACACAGACACAGAAGATAATATTGGACCCCTGAGCCTTGAAGGGAAAGATACAAAAGTGGACTAAACCCCAACTAGCAGAAGAATTTGAGTGAAAATACCAAAAACGGAGACACACAGTGCTGCGGTCTGGCAGCGACAGACGGCTTGGAGATTCCCGAGTGGTGGTAGGACCTAAGAATTAACCTAAAAATCACCCTGCTAGCCAGGGACTGAAGGGAGGACTGTGCACAGTGGCTGGGGAACAAACGGAGAAG
>NW_006921641.1:9908409-9910815 GCF_000298275.1 Orycteropus afer afer
TATGGATGAACTTGGAGGACATTATGCTGAGTGAAATAAGTCAATCACAAAAGGACAAATATAGTATTAGTCCGTTATTGTAAAAGTCAAGGAAAGGTTTATCTATGGAAGGAAATTTTCTTTGTTGGTTACCAGGGGTGCTAGGGTAGGGTAAGGAACACTGTTAGATAGGTAGAGATGAGTATTGATTTGGGTGAAGAGAAGGGCAATGTACCAAATGTGAGTGATCAACATAGTGGCATTGAGAAAAAGGAAGACAGAGAGAGGTACATGGAAGATACAGACAGGCTGAAATAATGACTATTTTACATTCTTCTTTTTCATGCTAAGTCTTTGAAATTATTTATTTATTTATTTCCACTTACAGCACCATCTCAGTCTGGATGCTAACTTTTCAACAGTTAAAGTAAAATGTAATCCTACCAAAACAATGAAGTAATGTTGAAGGGAAAAATATTTCATACTCCTTCAGTTTTTTACAAAGAGCTCTGGTGGCACAGTGCCTAAAGCATGTGACTACGAATTAGAAGGTTGGCAGTTTAAACCCACCAGCCACTCCAGGGAAGGAAGACTGGGCAATGTACTTCTGTAAAGATTTACTGCCTTGGAAACCCAATGAGGGTCGCTATGAGTTGAAATCAACATGATGGCAGTGAGTTTGGCTCTTTTTTTTTGGTTTCAGTTTTTAAATTTAAATTAAAATTCAGTTTTTGAACTGAGCCAGTCACATTTCAAGTGCTCAACAGCCACATGTGGCCAGTGGCTAGTGTATTACACAGTACAGCATTAGATTATGAAGAAATTATACTTAATTGATTCTATAATTGCTTTTCCTCCCTCTATTTACTTGCCTTCTCTATATTTTTTTCTAGATCTTATGCCCAGCCAAACTGAAGATAATTATGGACTTATGGGTAGGGGGTGGCACAAATGTCACAGAAAAAGGAATGGATGATTGAGGCTCAAACTGAGCCTTGAAACTTGGGTATCAACCATTTGCTCTTTCCTACCTACTTCATCTGGGAGACAACTGGAGGTTTCATCCGCATCTTTTTTTTTTTTTTTAAGTAAAAGTAGCCTTACATCTATCCACCCATTGGCATCAAGTCACCTTATACCTAGATGGAAAAAACTAAGTGGTAGTCAGGCTTCTGAAATTGGGGTATGGGGCTAGGTTGAGTATATCAGAATATAGAATAACTGTGGTACATATTCTGGGAAGTCAATATTACTCAATGTTGGTTGTTCTGTTGTTAGCCGTCAATAAGTAGGTCCCTGACCCTATGCACAACAGGATCAGGTCATTGTGGTCCATGGGGTTTTCACTGGCTGACTCTTCAGAAGCAGACTGCCAACCTTTCTTCCTGGTCTTTGTCTGGAAGCTCTACTGAAACCTGTTTAGCATCATGTTGTTGTTGTTAGTTGCTTGTGAGTTGGCTCTGACTCATGCTGACCTTGTGTATATAACAGGCTGAAATGCTGCCTGGTCCTGTGGCACATTCACAAGGGTTGGTATGTTTGAGTCCATTTCTGTGGCTATTATGGCAATCCATCTCATTGAAGGTTTCCCTCATTTTCCCTGATGTCAACTTTATCAAGTATGATGTCCCTTTCTAGCAACTAGTCTTGCCTGATAATGTGCCAAAAGTAAGTTTCACCATCCTTACTTCTAAGGAGGTTCCAGACTAAGCTAGAAGAAGCCTGGCATTCTACTTTCCAAAATCTACCAATGAAAACTTTATGTATAACAACAGAACATTCAGCATCATAGCAGACTTAAAATAGTGTTTATATATTAAAACCACTATGGATAGATCATGAAATAAAAAATTTTCTATCACTCAAAAAGAGAAACATAATGAATGTTATACTCACAGTAGGCCCTTTCACATTATTCCACTAAATAGTTACATATATGTTAGAGTACTTCATATAAAATTTGAGAAAACAGAGAAGGAAATTTCTGAAATGTCCCAAATAGGTATTCATTGGGGTAAAGAAGCAAATATTGTCAGGAAAGTTGCGGAGAGGATTTAAGGACAGAAAATATCAATGGCACATTTTTGGTCAAATTCCACCTTGATGCTTGGTCACAGCCAGCTAGCTACCCAGAGGGGCAGAGTAGTTGAACCTGTGGGCTCAGGACCATAGTCTCAGAGGACATCAAGCTCAATTGGCATAACATACTACACAAAACATTGTTCCACCTCCTACTGTGGCAAGTAGCAACTGGGATCTTAAAAGCTTGCAAGCTCCCATCTAGATGCAATGATGGATCTCTCCTCATCCAGAGCCAAGAAGAATGAAGAAAACCAAAAATTCATGGAAACAATTAGTCCTAGAGACTGGTACACCATCCAAACTGCAGCCTACACGACTATGAGACCAGAAGAACTAGATGGTGCC
>NW_006921641.1:9911271-9913076 GCF_000298275.1 Orycteropus afer afer
TGTATGTGAACTGCTGTATGGAAAGTGTATTTGCTCTGTAAATTTTGACCCAAATCACAATAAAAAGAAAAAAAAAATTCCACCTTGAGGTAGCTTTTAATTTTGCCCTTACGTTTGGAATATTAAGTAGATGAGAGTTCTAATGGCAAGCAAGAGGAAAAGAATGAAGGCAAGAGACAGGAAAGGAAGGAACTATGTGAAACTATGCTTATATTACAAAACCCTTTCATGAGTTTAACATGGACTGTAGCACCATTAAGAAAAATCATACCAGAATTCATACTTGAATATGTCACCAGAGCTCCTTAATTCTAGCATTAGCAGTGTAGATGTGCACAATGCATTGTGACTTGATTCAAGCTGTGAGAAAGATGGCTTATAACGTTTTTGCAAAAATAAGTCTTAAAAGAATCCTTATTGATATATCTATAACATTTTTCTTCACCATAACCACCAGAATCTAAATTTAAGAAAAATATTCTGGACTGGGAATATTATCAAATATGTACAATTTTTGATGTTTTAAAGATCTTTTCTCTCATTTAATTAATCATCTAATGGTTATAAAGCACCTTTGGCCTTAGCCCAATGCTACATGCTATGGTGTTTGTAAAATAATTCAAGGCATGGCTGTTTCAATAAATTCAAATCTGATCTGAAATTTGACCCAATAAAGCAGCATTACAGACAGTAGTATACTTCAACGAAGTGGTGGTAATAAATGGAAATCAGATTGACCAGGATTAGAGCGATGGGCTAGAAAATGGGATAGGAGTTATGAACCCACCTACTCCCCCACTCCCTTTATAATGTGGCAAAGATTGGAAGGAAGAAAATGAACAGCAGCTAGAAGGGAAAATAGTCAAATGAAGATTTTTCTTAAAGACAGAGGATACTTATATGCATCTGATGGCAGAAGGGACAGAACTAACTGAGATTATCTGTTAAAACACTTGTAATCAGATTTACATTTAAGACTTGATTCTGTTTCTTACTTTCTATGTGACTAAGGCTACTTAACTTCTAGGAGCTTCAGTTTCCTCACTCAAGATACTGAGATAATCAAAAGTATGTATTTAGAACCTGGTACATAGTAAGTACTCAATAAAGATTGTTACTAAGTATTATTAATTAATACACATCTTGCAGGATTAATGAGAAGGTGCTTGGCTGCTAACCAGAAGGTGCAGGTCCCACCAGCTGCTCTGGTAAAGAGTTACAATCTACTTCAGTAAAGAGTTACATACATCCTTGGATCTTGGTCACAGCTAGCTATCCAGAGGGAGCAAGTAGTTGAACCTGTGGGCTCGGGACCATAATCACAGGGGACATCAAGCTCAATTGGCATCACATACTACACAAAACATTGTTCCACCTCCTACTTTGGCGAGTAGCAACTGAGATCTTAAAAGCTTGCAAGCAGCCATCCAGATGTAATGATGGGTCTCTCTTCGTCCAGAGCAAAGAAGAATTAAGAAAACCAAAGAGTCATGGAAACAATTAGTCCAAGCGACGAGTACACCATGTGATCCGCAGCCTATATGACTATGAGACAAGAAGAACTAGATAGTACCCAGCTATCACTGTCAACCACTGGGAGGGGGATCTATGTAGGAGATCCTGGATAGAGAGGGAGAACAATGTGGAACAAAATTCAAAAATCATTTGGGGGAAAAAAAAGGGAGGGGGGACCAGGTTTGCTGGTCTGATAGAGCCTGGTGGAACCACTGAGACTATGGCCCCTAGCTGCCCTTCAGGTCTGGAATTGAACCTACATCTGTGGTTTCCAGCCAAACAGAAGACAG
>NW_006921641.1:9913176-9922433 GCF_000298275.1 Orycteropus afer afer
GGGGGACCAGGTTTGCTGGTCTGATAGAGCCTGGTGGAACCACTGAGACTATGGCCCCTAGCTGCCCTTCAGGTCTGGAATTGAACCCATACCTGTGGCTTCCAGCCAAACAAAAGACAGGCATATGAGTTGAACATTTACCTGAGGTAGATACACTCGTTGGAGAGAACAATCATGGGAGAAAGAGGGTTGTTTATGCACAGAGAGACAGCTCAGGGGTCGGGAGTACATGAATGGATGGACGCAGGGAAGAGGTAACTATCAGGAAGAAGTGGGAGGGGAACTGTTGTATTGTGGTAAATTGTGGTCAATGTCATGAGACAAAGTGTATGTGAGCTGCTGTATGGAAAGTGAATTTGTTCTGTAAATTTTCACTCAAATCACAATTAAAAAAAAAAAAGAGAGTTACAGCCTTGGAAACCCTATGGGGGTGGCTATGTGTCGAATCAACTGGATGGCAGTGGGTCTGGTTTTTTTGGGAGGGTTAATGAGGAAAGGAGGAGCTCTGGTAGCATAGTGGCTAAGACACTTGACTGCTAACCAGAAGGCTGGCAGTTCAAACCCACCAGCCACTCCTCGGAAGGAAGATAGGGCAATCTACTTCCGTAGTGACACTGCCTCGGAAACCCAAGGAGGGGTCGCTATGAGTCGGGTCCGACTGGACGGCACATAACAACAACAACAACAACAATGAGGAAAGGAACTAGATGGATAATGCCTAGCACAATGCAGAATGCATAATAAAAACTCAATGTATAGCAGCGCTTATTATTTTATCATCAACTCTTCTATAACAAGCGTGTCCTTCAAAGAAAGAAGAGTCTGAATACTAGAGAGACAAATTTCTCCTCAAGTACTAAATACAATTTCAATGTTAAGAAAATTTTATTGGTAAGAGAGATCATACGTATTTTATAACATATGCTTGTTAGAGGATACCCACTGCCACCGAGTGGACTCCGACTCACAGGAAACTTCTAGGGTTTTGAAGGCTGTAAATCTTTAAGGAAGCAGAGACTACCTCTTCTTTCTCCCGCAGAGATGCTGGAGGGTTAAAACCATCGCCTTTAGTTTAGCAGCCCAATGCCTTAACCACAGCGCCACCTACGCTCCTTTGTGTTCCCACCCAAACCCATTGCTGTAGAGTGGGAACCGATTCATAGCGACCCCTCCTTGGATTTCCGAGGCAGTATCAATCACCACGGAAGTAGATTGCCCTCTCTGCCTTTCGAGGAGTGGCTAGTGGGTTTGAACCTCCGGCCTTCTGGTAGCTGTTCAAATGCCTTAGGCACTAAGCCACCAGGACTCCCTCCTTTGTATCAGAGGGCAGAATTTGTAAAAAGACATCCCCTCAGTTTTAACATAGCATGAGTTTGTTAGTCTCTACATGCTAAATTAAGTCAAAGGTTTTTGTTTTTAAAGTTGAAACTATTTGGTCTTGTACTGAAAATGTAAGAAAAGAACATTTATAAGTTTTGAGAGATAAGCTAAGGGTTGTAACACCGGGATACACCAACTCGGATCTCAAGATTATGGCGAGAACGGTTCTGAGAAAAAGATATGTTTTAGAGAACACAAGTAAAAGGAGGCAGGGCTTATCAAAATACCACTACCTCCCCCCACCACCACCAAAAGAATAAAGGCAGGCAGTCTGGGTTAGAGGCAGGACGTATTTCATAAGGATCTTTCTTCCAACGGAGCAACTCGGCCTGAGGACCCTGCAGGAATTACGATCACTTCTCCCGGGCCACCTGACGGGAACCCACAGTTGAGAAGTTCAGAAACCAGTCAGGTCTCCTTTTGCCCCCCGTCCTTCGTGCATCACCCCCCAGCATAGCAGCCAACACAGGGGGGCCTTCCTCCTGGAATCACAACGCGCTAAGTTGTGAGAGCAAAATGACCACTAAATCCCCTACAAATATCGAAAAGGGTGCCACCTCTTGGCTTCCCTCTTTGTTTACAAACACAACGCAATCGCCGATTTTTCCACAGCCTGGGTCTACCCAGCAAAGTCCCGCCCCCGCTACTCCTAGCCCCAGGCCCCTGAGCTAGGTATGTAGTGCTGGGGCAATGAAGTAAGTCACTCGGGGCATTCCCTGGTGGAAGTGTGTAGAAAAAGAAGCTGGCGGCGCTAACAAGGGGTTGAGATGCCGCTACATTCTGACACAAGGTGAGAGGCGAGGCTCAGTGGAAGAGGGAATGGAGGGGACTGGGGCCACAGAAGCTAGATTTTCACTTGAGGTGTAAGCGGAAGGTACCTGCGAAAACCTGCAGCTGGATGAGCGAGTGTCTGCTGGCGGAGATCAGTCCCGCCCAGAGGGCTCTGGGCCTCTCAGACCGTTGCTCGCTGGTTGTTCGACGGGAGCACGATCCAGCTAAGACCTCCCGCCAACAGGGGCTGAGGCAGCGCGAGGCCAGAGAAGGCCAATTAGAGCGTAACGCCGGCAGCTGGGGGCGGGGCTGGCCCGGGGTACCGTGCTTCTAGGTCTCGCTCCTTCCTCGTCAGCTCCGCCAGGAGGCTAGGGCTGGCAGGTTACCGGGAGGAACTTTTTTACACGTTGTTGTTGTTATGTGCCATCTAGCCGAACCGGACTCATAGCGACCCCTCCTTGGGTTTCCGAGGCAGTATCACTACGGAAGTAGATTGCCCCATCTTCCTTCTGAGGAGTGGCTGATGGGTTTGAACCGCCAGCCTTCTGGTTAGCAGTCAAGTACCTTTTTTACATAGGAAACCAAATTTACCCCGCTACCCTACCTTACTTATTCTCTGGACAATGCCCTAGCAAAAAGTCATGCGACCCTCCCAGATGTTTTACTTGCTTCCTAATTTAACCTCTTTCCCTTGGACGTTTATCAAAGTCCTGTATTAAAAAACCAAAAAAAAAAAAAAAAACACTGCCATCGAGTCAGTTCGACTCATGGCGACTCCCTTTGGGTTTCCAAGGCGGTAAATCTTTTCGGAAGTAGATTACTCCATCTTACTTTCGCGGAGCAACTGGTAGGTTTGAACCACCAACCCTCTAGTTAGCAGTCAAATGCCTTAGGCACTACACCACCACAGCTCTTTACAGTCTTGTATTAGACACTTTTATTTCTTCCAGCTAGATCATGAGACAACTGGGGAGCTGGAACTTCAGATCTCATCTTTCTTCCCACAGCACCAAACAGTGACTTGCAAACACTGGCAGATTCTCTATAAATAGAGAATTGAGTAACAGAAAAACAAAGATTTAGAGGTGAAATTTGCAGAGGAAATTATATTGTACACACAATTATGGCAACGTAAAAATAATTACATAAAAAGAGGACGAGACTACTTAAAATAAAAGTGGTGTGAACACTGGCTTTTTGTGAAGATGTGGGAGATTTTATTCTGTTGTAACTTAAATCTACTGTTCTATTCTTCTACAGCAGAATTATTATTATTATTTTTTTAAAGTCTTGTGCTAGCCCTTGGCCAGGTGCCTGGGATAATGCCCTTATAGCGACCCATTAGGGTTTCCAAGACTTTAAATCACTACAAGCAGACTGCCACATCTTTCTCTGGTGGTTCCAAACTTTCAGTTAACAACTGAGCACTTAACCATTGCACCACCAGAGCTCTTTGCCTGGGATATAGTAGGTGCTTAATACCTGCTTAAGGAGCTCTGGTGGCATAGTGCCTAGGGCATTTGACTGCTAACCAGAAAGTTGGGAGTTCAAACCTACTAGCCACTCTGCAGAAGAAGACTGGGCAATCTCGTTCTGTAAAGTTTACCTCCTCAGAAACCCAAAGGGGGTCATTATGAGTCCGAATCAACTTGATGGCAATGAGTCTTGTTTTTTTTCTTTTTGGTAATACATGCTTATTGAATATATAAATAAAAAAAGATTCTTCGTGGCTTTTTTTTTTCCCCCTTTACACACTTCTCTCTTCATTCCTATCCAAAACTTCAACAGGCTTTTTTTCTTATTACCATATTGTGACCTTTTTAATGTTACTACAGACTTTCTAAACCTATTTTTAATAACTGCATAGCATTCCAGAGTAGTTGGACCATTATTAAATCATTTTGGTAGTTGGATTCCTTTCAGATTTTTTTTTTCTACCATCATTATCACACTTAAAAAAACAACTTGGCTTTGCATATTTGTTGTACATCCCAGCAATTACAGTTCCTCAGCCAGCAACTCTGGAGAATGAATATATTATTAGTTCTTTCTTAGATTCTTACATAGCAAAATCACCGAAATGAAGAGGGTGTGTCTGGGACTTTTTACTTGCAAATGCCCTGACACTTTCTCCTTGACCCTTAAGTAGAGGAATGGGTGGAGAAGCATCAACTGGTTGTGAAAATCATAACTGATACCCCTAGGAAAATGGCTACCTCAACTTTCATTCCTCTGGCTATCATTCCCTGGTTTTTCTCTTCCATTTTCCCCCCCAAGGTACCAAGGTTTCCGGTGGCTACCCAGCCATGTACACAGAATATGTTTATCAGACATATTCTATAACATGGAGAGCATTATTGTAAGTGGAAGGTGAAGAATGGTGCACAATGATGAACACAACATGGCTCTGCCCTTCTAGAACTTTTGAAAGATATACAGCCACAATCAAAATGTGAGGCACAATGAGTAATGCCATGAGAGAAATGTAAATATAATGCAAAGGGAAAGTAAAGTTAGGAGAGTGTATTCCTTGGGATCCCAAACTTTTCATAAAGGAATCTGTATTTACTTATGTAAAATTTAAAAAGCCCTGGTGGTGTGGTGGTTAAGAGCTCACTGCTAACTGAAAGGTCAGGCTTGAACCTACCAGTTGCTCTGCAGGTTACTTCCATAAAGAATACACAGGCTTGGGAACCCTATGAAGCAGTTCTACTCTGTCTTACAAGGTCACTAGTTGGAATAGACTCCTTGGCACACAACAATGTAAAAATTTCATACAGAAGTAGAGAATGCACACAAATGTTAACACAGCAGTTGGAGAGGCAGCTTGGCACGTAAGTTTTGGTTACTACCAGTGAGGGCTTCGTGCGTGTTCTCATTCCTGGGTTATTCTACTATGCTTGGCCCGTGGTGTGAAGGAAAGAAAATGTACTTTAAAGTCACAGACCTGGTTTGAATTTAGGCACTGCCATTTTACTGTGTAAATTTGGGAAATGACTTAACCTCTGCATGTTTTAGTAAATGTAAACATGGATAGTACCCACTTTGTAAGACTCCACTGCCATCAAGTTGATTCTGATTCATAGCAACCCTTATTGGGTTTTCAAGACTGTACATATTTATGGAAGTACATCGCCTTATCTTCCTCCCATAGAGCAGCTGTTGGGTTTGAACCACTGACCTTCTGGTTAGCAGCCAAATGCCTTACCCACTATGCCACCAGAGCTCTTTACTTTATAAGACTGTGTGGGATAAATTTGATATTGTGGGTAAACTATCTAGCAGTGGCCTGGCACATAGTAGGTGTTGTAAATTCCTTTCTTGCCTCCTTTATTTGATCTAGGACTTGAAGGGAGAATGATAACAATTCAGTAAGCATTTAGCAGCCTTTGAACTATTCCTTCAGTCCTTTCCTTCTCATCCATCCAGTTTGCCATCTCTGAACCATGGCTTTGTTATTCCCTTAATTAAGAATCATTGATTACTCATAGCCTGATCATCTCCTGTCTGCATTGCCTCCAGTTTGTCCTCATTCTACTTTCCTAACTGTATGTTCCACTATTATACAGTAAGAATTCTTCATATTCTCTGATATATTTGCTTTTCTAAACATGTCACGAACTTTCCCCCTTCCTTAACCTTGTCCATATGTGCTCTCTATTCTTTACTCATTTAAGTTTTCTGTTTGGTGTCCATCCTTCAAGACTTACAAAGTTAGCTCTTTATCATTTGAATGCTCAGGAAGTGCAAGGCACTGTGCTGCCCTCAAATTCCTACAGCACTTTCTGAAATTGTATTTGTTGATATAAGTTTATTAGCCAGTTATGTTCTTTAAAAAACTGTTCTTATTATGTGTACACATAAATTGTTTTTATTTTGTGTGCACACAAATACAATTTTATATAAATATAATTGTATATGTATTCTAAAAATATTTGATAGGATGTCAACTGCTCAGAAAGGGATCAAAATAGGGGATCCTGAATAGGGTGGGAGAAAAACATGGAACAAAACTCAAAATCATAAAAGACCAGGCTTGCTGGTCTCATAAGAGACAGGTGAAACCCCTGAGACTATGGCCCCTAGTCACCCTTCAGGCCTGGAATTGAACTCAGTCCTGTGGTTTCCAGCCAAACAGCAGACTAGAGTATAGGACGAACATTCATAACTGGGAGGTGCACTCCTTAGAATGATCAACCATGGGAGATCAGAAGGGCAGTATTTGCACAGGGAGATAGCTCAAAGGGCAGGAATGCATAGGAAGGAAGGACACAGGGAAGGGGTAACCACAGAGAGGAAGTGGGAAGAGAGCTATTGCATTGTGTATCCACTGTCAGTGTCATGAAACAAAATGTATGACAGTTGTTGTATGGAAAATGAAATTTGCTCTGCAAACTTTCACCCAAATCACAATAAAAATTTTTTTTAAAAATTAATATGTACAAAAGAATATATGTAACATATATGTAAGTTGAGGCATAATAATAAAAACTCATGAAGCCACAACCCACCAAAATCTCATTAACCTACCATCTGAGTGACAGAGCAGCAACAATACTGTTAAGATTCTTTATACTCTTTCTCCTTCCATTCCATTATTCTTCCCCGAGAGGATGTTTGTTTTTCCCTTTCCTTTGCTTTTCTATAGATGTACTGTTTCCTTACACACAAATGGTTTTTTGTTTCCCTTTCACTTTTATTGTAGTGAAAACTTACATACCAAGACATTCACCAATATAATAACTTCCACATTTACTCAGGGACATTGATGACATTTTTCATGTTGTGCCACCATTACTGCTGTTCTTTTCCAAAATATTCTACCACTATTAGCATAAACTCAATGCCCTGCAAATAAAACCTTCCCCCTTTCCCCTCCCTCCTACCTCTGGTAACCACTAATAATCTCTGGTATATATTTGTTGTTGTTAGGTGTTGTCGAGTGGGCTTTGGCTTATAGGGAACCTATGCACAACAGAATGAAATACTGCCCAGTCATGAGCCATCCTCACACTCCTCACCATACCTGAGCACATTGTTGCAGCCACTGTGTCAATCCATCTCATTGAGGGCCTTCCCCTTTTTCATTGACCCTCCACTTTACCAAGCAAGATATCCTTCTCCAAGGAATGGTTCCTTCTGACAATATGACCAAAGTAGATGAGATGAAGTCTGGCCAGCCTTGCTTCCAAGGAGCATCCCACCAGCCTCTCTTCCAGAAAAGATTTTTTCATTCTTCTGACAGTCCATGGTACTTTTAGTATTCTTCACCAACATCACAACTCAAAAGCATCAACATCAATTGTTGCACAATGCAACAGCTCTCTTCCCACTTCCTCCCTGTGGTTACCTCTTCTCTCTGTCCTTCTTTCCTATGTATTCCTGCTCTCTGAGCTATGTCCCTGTATAAATATTGCCCTTCTGATCTCCCATAGTTGATCATTCTAAGCAGTTCAACTACCTGTGGTCTTCCTTATTCATCGTCCAGCTTTCACATGCATATGAGGCTATTGAAAATACCATGGCTTGGGTATCACCCACCTTAGTCTTCAAAGAGACATCTTTGCTCTTTAGCACTTTAAAGAGGTCTTTTGCAGTAGATTTGCCAAGTGTAATGCATCATCTGATTCTTGACTACTGCTTCCACTGGGAAAGAAGGAAGGGAGTAGGCGGGACAACAAGAGCGGCAGAATCCAGGTAAGGGGCCAGAGGCAGGCAGGCCACAGCCCCCTAGAGGCAGGAGATGGAGGGAGCAGCCGGGGACCACAAAGTGGCAGGATCTAGATAGGAATTGGGTAAAAGGAGGGCGGAGAGGTTTCCAACAGCTAAAGGAGGTAAACTTGTCTGTCAGTTTGTCATCCTGTGGGGCTTGCATGTTGCTGTGAGCCTTGAGGCTGTGCCACCAGTGTTTCAAATGCCAGCAGGGTTGCACATGATACACAGGTTTCAGCGCAGTTTGCAGACTGAGAAAGACTAGGAAGAAGGAAGAGGCTATCCACTTCTCAAAAAATTGGCCAGGGAAAAACCTTATGAATAGCAGAGAAACACTGTCTGATACATTACTGGGCAACTTTGTGAATAGCTTGGAAGCATTGTCGGACACAATGCAAGAAGGTGAGCCTCTTGGGTCAGAAGGCACTCAAAATAGAACTGGGAAAGAGCTGCCTCATCAGAGTAGAACCAACCTTAATGATACAGATAAAGTAAGTCTTTCAGGACCTCCATGTGCTGACATGGCATGACTCAAATTGGGAAGAAATAGCTCCAAACATCCACAAATAATTGGAACATGGAATGTACGAAGTATGAATCTAGGAAAATTAGAAGTTGTAAAAAATGAAATGGAGTGCATAAAGATTGATATCATAGGCACTAGTGAGCTGAAATGGACTGGTTTTGGCCATTTTGAATCAGATCTACTATGGTGGGAATGACAATTTGAAGAGGAATCGTGTGGCATTCATCATCACAAAGGATGTTTCAAGATCTGTCCTGAAGTAAAATGCTGTTAGTGATAGGATAATATCCATACACCTACAAGGAAGACCTATTAATACTACTATTATTCAAATCTATGCACAAACCACCAAAGCCAAAGATGAAGAAACTGAAGATTTTTATCAACTTCTGCAGTCTGAAATTGACCGAACATGCAATCAAGATGTGTGTGTTGCTCATCACTGGTGATTGGAGTGCAAAAGTTGGAAACAAAAAAGAAGCACAGGTAGTTGGAAAATTTGGCCTTGATAATAGAAATAATGCTGGAGATCGCATGATAGAATTTTGTAAGACCAACAACTTATTCATTGCAAATACCTTTTTTCAACAACACAAATGGTGGCTATACATGTGGACTTTGCCAGATAGAATACACAGGAATCAGACTGACTACATCTGTGGTAAGAGGCAATAAAAAAGCTTGATATCTTCAGCCAAAACCAGGCCAGGAGCTGATTGTGGAACAGATCATCAACTGTTCATATGCAAGTTCAACTTGAAGTTGAAGACAATTAAAACAAGTCCATGAGAGCCAAAATATGACCTTAAATATATCCCTCCTGAATTTAGAGACCATCTAAAGAATAGATTTGATGCATTGAACACCA
>NW_006921641.1:9923282-9933021 GCF_000298275.1 Orycteropus afer afer
GTCAGATGAATCTTGGCTCAAAGCAAAGAATACCAGAAAGAGGTTTACTTGTGTTTTATTGACTATGCAAAAGCATTTGATTGTGTGGATCATAGCAAATTATGGGTAACACTGAGAAGAATGGGAATCCCAGAACATTTCATTATACTCATGGGGAACCCGTACATAGACCAGTAGGCTGTCATTCAAACAGAAAAAGGGAACACTGCATAGTTTAAAATTGAGAAGGGAGTGCGTCAGGGTTGTATCCTTTCCCCATACTTATTCAATCTGTATGCTGAGAAATAATCCAAGAAGCTGGACTATATGAAGAAGAACGTGGCATCAGGATTGGTGGAAGAATCATTAACAACTTGTGATACGCTGACGCTGATGACACAACTTTGCTTGCTGAAAGTGAGGATGACTTGAAGCACTTACTGATGAAGATTGAAGAATAGTCTGCAGTGTGGATTACATCTCAATATAAAGAAAACAAAAACCCTCACAACTGGACCTATAGGCAGCATCAAAATAAATGGAGAAAAGATTGAAATTGTCAAAGACTTCATATTGCTTGATTCTACAATCAATGCCAATGGAAGCAGCAGTCAGGACATAAGACGTATTTGTGTTGTTGTTATGTGCCATCGAGTCAGACCCGACTCATAGTGACCCCTCCTTGGGTTTCTGAGGCTGTATCATTACGGAAGTAGATTGCCCAACCTTCCTTCCGAGGAATGGCTGGTGGATTTGAACTGCCAGCCTTCTGGTTAGCAGTCAAGTGCCTTACGCATTACACTACCAGAGCTCCTATAAGACATATATCCCTGGGCAAATCGGCTGTAAAGGGCCTCTTTCAAGTGCTGAAGAGCAAAGATATCTCCTTGAGGACTAAAGTGCACCTAACACAAGCTATGGTATTTTCAATTGCCTCATACGCATGTGAGAGCCGGACAGTGAATAAGGAGTGGTGTTGGCAAAGAATGGTGAAAGTACTGTGGACTGATAAAAGAACTAACAGACCTGTACTGGAAGAAGTGCAGCTGGAATGCTCCTTGGAGGCAAGAATGGCCAGACTTCATCTCACATACTTTAGTCATGTTCTCAGAAGAGACCATTGCCTGGAGAAGGATGTCATGCTTGGTAAGGTAAAGAGTCAACGAAAGAGGGGAAGGCCCTCAATGAGATGGATTGACACAGTGGCTGTGGTGATGGACTCAAGTATAGCATGGATCACGGAGCTGATGCAGGACCAGGTGGTGTTTCGTTCTGCTGTGCATAGGGTCGCTATGAGTTGGAGACAACTCGATGGCACCTAACAACAACAACAACAGCTTCCATTTGTGTCAATTATGGATCCAAATAATATGAAATCTCTGGCAACTTCAATCCTTTCTCCATTTATCATGATGCTGCTTATTGGTCCAGTTGTGAGGATTTTCATTTTATTTATGTTGAGGTGTAATCCATACTGCAGACTGTAGTCTTTAATCTTTATCAGTAAGTGCTTCAAGTCATCTTCACGAAGTTGTGTCGTCTGCATATCACAGGTTGTTAATGATGGTCATATATTAGTTCAAGTTCCATTCTGTTGTACATGGGGTTGCTATGAATGAGAGCTGACTCGACAGTACCTAACAACAACAAAGTTCAAGGTGAAGTGGAAGACAATTAAAACAAGTCCATGAGAACCAAAATATGACTTTGATATATTAATAATATTAATCCTGATGCTGCATTCTTCTTCATGTAGGGCAGCTTCTCGGATTATATGCTCAGCATACAGATTGAGTAAGTATGATGAAAGGATACAACCCTGACACACTCCCTTCCTGGTTTCAAACCAGGCAGTATCCCCTTGGTCCATTCCAACAACAACCTCCTGGTCTATGTACAGGTTCCTGATGAGCAAAATTAGGTGTTCTGGAATTCCCATTCTTCTCAAAGTTAACCATAATTTGTTATGATCCACACAGTCAAATGCCATAGTCAATGAAACACAAACATCTTTCTGGTATTCTTTGCTTTCAGACAAGATACATCTGACATCAGCAATGATATCCCTCATTCCACATCCTCTTCTGAATCCAGCTTGCATTTCTGGAAGTACTCTGTCAATATTCTGCTACAACTATTTTTGAATTATCTTCAGCAAAATTTTACTTGCATGTGATATTAATGATATTGTTTGATAATTTCCACATTGTGTTGGATCACCTTTTTTTGGAATGGGTAAAAATATGGTTTTCCAGTCAGTTAGCCAAGTGGCTGTCTTCCAAATTTCTTGGCATATATGAGTGCCTCCAGGGTAGCACCACTTGTTGGGACATCTCAATGGGTAGCCCATCATTTCCTGGACCCTTGTTTTTCACCATTTCCTTCAGTGCTGCTTGGACTTCTTCCTTCAGTACCATTGGCTCTTGATCATATGCCACCTCCTGAAATGGATGATCATCTACCAGTTCCATTTGTATAGTGACTCTGTGCATTTCTTCCTTCTTCTTTGATGCTTCCTGCATCATATAATATTTTGCCCATAGAATATTTCATATTGCAACTTGAGGCTTGAATTTTTCTTCAGTTCTTTCAGCTTGAGAAATGCTGAGTGTATTCTTCCCTTTTGGTTTTCTAACTCCAGGTCTTTGCATACTTCATTATAATAATTGACTTTGTCTTCTCAAGCTGCTTTTTGAAGTCTTCTGTTCAGCTCTTTATCTTGTCACTTCTTCCATTTGCTTTAGCTAGTCTCCATTCAAGAGCAAGTTTCAGAGTCTCTTCTGACATCCATTTTGCTCTTTTCTTCATTTTCTGTCTTCTTAATGACCTTTTGTTTTCTTCATATATGATGTTCTTGATGTCAGCCCACAATTCAACTGGTTTTTGGTCATTGGTGTTCAATATGTCAAGTCTATTCTTCAGATGGTCTCTAAATTCAAGTGGGATATAATCAAGGTCATATTTTGGCTCTTATAGACTTGTTTTAATTGTCTTCCACTTCAACTTGAACTTTGCTGGTATTGTTAGGTGCTGTTGAGTCGGCTTTCACTCATAGCAACCCCATGTACAACAGAACAAAACTTGAACTTACATATGAGCAATTGATGGTCTGTTCCACAATGAGCTCCTGCATTGTTTGGGCTGAAGACACTGAGCTTCTCCATAGTTGCAGTTGATCTGATTCCTGTGTAATCCATCTGGAGAGGTCCACGTGTTTATGTTGTTGAAAAAAGTATTTGCAATTAATAAGTCATTGATCTTGCAAAATTGTATCATGTGATTTCCTGGGTCATTTCTGTCACCAAGGCCATATTTTCCAGCTACCAATGATTCTTCTTTGTTTCCAACTTTTGCATTCCAGTCACCAGAAATAATCAAGACATCTTGATTGCATGTTTTGTTAATTTCAGACTGCAGAAGTTGGTAAAAATCTTTAATTTCCTTGTCTTTGGCTTTAATGGTTGATGCCTATATTTGAATAATAACAGTATTAACTGGTCTTCTTTGTAGGTGTAAGTATAGTAAGTATATTATCCTATCACTGACAGCATTGTAGTTCAGCACAGATCTTGAAACATTGTTTTGATGATGAATGCCATGCCATTCCTCTTCAAATTATCACTTCCAGCAGAAGATCATATGATTGTCTCATTTGAAATGGTCAAAACAACTTCATATCAGCTCATTAATGCCTAGGATATCGATCTTTATGCATTTATTTCATTTTTGCCAACTTCCAATTTTCCTAAATTCATACTTCATACATTCCATGTTCTGATTATTAATAGATGTTTGCAGCTGTTTCTTCCCATTTTGAGTCGTACTCCAACAGCCAATGGAGGTCCTGAAAACTTTATTCCATCCACGTCAGTAAGGTCAACTCTACTTTGAGGAGGCAGCTCTTCCTCAGTCTTATTTTGAGTGCCCAACCTGAGGGGGTCATCTTCTGGCACTATATCAGACAATGTTTTATTGCTATTCACAATATTTTCACTGGCCAGTTCTTTGAGATATGGATGGCCCATTTCTTCTTCCAAGTCTGTCTAGTCTGGAAGCTCTGCTGAAACCTGTCAATCATGGATGATTCTGCTAGTATTTGAAATACCGATAGCATAGCCTCCAGCCCCACAGCAACACACAAGCCAACACAGTACAACAAACTGACAGATGAGTGGTGGATATATATATCCTATCTAGCAATTTTCCTTCCCCTCCCATCCCATCCCTGGTAACTACCTAAGAAAATTACCTTCCATATGTAAACCTTTACTCGGCTTTTTACAATGGTGGACTAGTATAATATGTGTCCTTCTGTAATCAACTTATTTCACTCAGCATAAAGTCCTCCAAGTTCATCTACTTTATGTGGTATTTCATGGATTCTATATTATTCTTTAGTGTTGCATGGTATTACATTGTGCGTGTACCACACTTTGGTCATCCATTCCTCTGCTGATGGGCACTTAGGTTGTTTCCATCTCTGTGCTATTGAGAATAGTGCTTCAGTGAACATGGGTGTGCGTGTATCTATTTGTGTCCTGGCTCTCACTCCTTTAGGATATATGCAAATGGTATTTCTATTTCCAACTTTTTAAGGAATAGCCATACTGATTTCCACAATAGTTGTATGATTTTACAGTCTCAGCAGCAGTGTACAAGAGTCCTAATCTCTCCACATCATCACCAGCATTTGCTATTTTCTGTCTTGTTGAACTTTGCTATTAGTGCTGGGGTGAGATGGTATTCATTGTTGTTTTGATTTGCATCTATCTCTCTAAACAACAACAATAATGGCTAATGATTATCAATATTTCTTCATGTGTTTGTTGGCCTCCTGAATATCTTCTTTGGGGAAGTGTCTGTTCATGTCTTCTGCCCATTTTTTAATTGGATTGTCTTTTTGATGTTGAGGTGTTGGAGTTTTCTAAAAATTTTAGAGATAACTCCCTTACAGATGTGTCATTGCAGAATATTTTTTTCCCAGTCTGTAGATTTTCTTTTTTTTTACTCTTTTGGACAAGTCTTTTGATACACGTAAGAATTTTACTTTTAGAAGGTCCCAATCATCTAGTTTATTTTCTGCAGTTTGTGCATTTTGGGTTATGCTTGACAGTCTACTTATGTCATAAAATAGGGCCCCCAAGTTTGCCCCTATTTTTAATTTGATGAACTTTATAGTTTTAGGTTTCACATTTAAGTTGTTGATCCATCTGGAGTTTTTCTATAAGGTGTGAGGTATGGATCTTGTTTCATTTTTCTGCAAATGGATATCCAGTGTTGCCATCATCATTTATTAGACTATCTCTTCCCCATGTAATGGGTTTTGGCCCTTTGTCAAAGATCAGCTGACCATAGGTGGATGGATCTTTTTCTGGGTTCTTAATTATGTTCCACTTGTCCATATGTCTGTGGTTGCACCAGTACCAGGCTGTTATGACTACTATGGCTGTATAGCAGATTTTGAGATCCAGGAGTGTGAGACCTCCTACTTTGTTCTTCAGTAGTGCATTGCCTATCTGAGGTATCTTTCCTTTCCATATAAAATTAGTGATTGTCTTTTCCATGTCCTTAAAGATGGAATTGGGATCAGGATTACATTGAATATATAGATTGCTTTGGGTAGTGCTGACATTTTCACAATGTTCAATCTTCCTATCTATGAGCATGGTATGTTCTTCCATTTTTGTAGCTCTCTTATAGTTTCTTGAAGTAGTGTTTTGTAGTTTTCTTTGTATAGGTCTTTTGTGTCCTGGTAGGATTAATTCCCAAGTATTTTATCTTTTCCACCACTTGTTTATCAGTTTATCATACTGTGGTGGCTTGTGTGTGGCTGTGATGCTGGAGGCTATGCCACCAGTATTTTAAATACCAGCAGGGTCAACCATGGTGGACACCAATGACTGAAAATCAGAGGAATTATGGGATGACATCAAAAACATCATCCATGAAGAAAGCAAAAGGTCATTAAAAAGACTGGAAATGAAGAAAAGACCAAAATGGATGTCAGAAAAGACTCTGAAACTTGCCCTTGAATGGAAAGTAGCAAAAGCAAATGGAAGAAATGACAAGATAAAAGAGCTGAACAGAAGATTTCAAAGAGAAACTTAAGAAGACAAAGTCAATAATTATAATGAAATGTGCAAAGACCTGGAGTTAGAAAACCAAAACGGAAGAACATGCTCAGCATTTCTCAAGCTGAAAGAACTGAAGAAAAAATTCAAACTTCAAGTTGCAATATTGAAACACTCTATGGGCAAAATATTGAATGATGCAGGAAACATCAAAAGAGGATGGAAGGAATACACAGAGTCACTGTACCAAAAAGAATTGGTTGATGTTCATCCATTTCAGGAGGTGGCATATGATCAAGCACCAATAGTACTGAAGGAAGAAGTAGAAGCTGCACTGAAGGAATTGGCAATGAACAAGGTGCCAGGAGTTGATGGAATACCCATTGAGATGTTTCAACAAAAGGATGCCCTTCTGGAGGCACTCACTCAGTTATGCCAACAGATTTGGAAGACAGCTACCTGGCCAACTGACTGGAAGAGATCATATTTGTACCCATTCCAAAGAAAGGGGATCCCACACAATGTGGAAATTATTGAACAGTATCATTAATATTACATATGAGTAAAATCTTGCTGAAGATAATTCAAAAATGGTTGCAGCAGTATATTGACAGAAAACTTCCAGAAATGCAAGCTGGATTCAGAAGAGACATGGAACGAGGGATATCATTGCTGATGTCAGATGGATCTTTTCTGAAAGCAAAGAATACCAGAAAGATGTTTACTTGTGTTTTATTGACCATGCAAAAGGATTTAATTTTGTGGATCATAACAAATTATAGATAACATTGAGAAGAATGGGAATTCCAGAACACCTAATTGTGCTCATCAGGAACCTGTACATAGACCAAGGGGCTGTTGTTGTTTGAACAGGACAAGGGGATATTACATGGTTTAAAATCAGGAAGGGAGTGTGTCAGGGTTGTATCCTTTCACCATACTTAATCAATCTGTATGCTGAACAAATAATCTGTGAAGCTGGTTTATATGAAGAAGAATGTGGCATTAGGATTGGAAGAAGATTCATTAACAACCTGTGATATGCAGACGACACAACTTTGGTTGCTGAAAGTGAGGATGACTTGAAGGATTTACTGATGAAGATTAAAGACTTCAGTCTGCAGTATGGATTACATCTCAACATGAAGAAAACAAAAATCCTCACAAGTGAACCAATAAGCAGCATATCACAATAAATGGAGAAAAGATTGAAGTTGTTAAGGATTTTGTATTACTTGGTTCCACAATCAACCAATGGAAGCAGCAGTCAAGACATCAGATGATGTAGTGCCAGATGATGTAGTGCACTTGGCAAATCCGCTGCAAAAGACCTCTTTCAAGTGTTGAAGAGCAAAGATGTCTCCTTGAAGACTAAGGTATGCCTAACCCAAGCCATGGTATTTTCAATTGCCTCATATGGATGTGAAAGCTGGACTATGAATAAGGAACACAGAAGAATTTATGCTTTTGAGTTGTGGTGTTGGAGAAGAATACTGAAGGTACCATCAACTGCCAAAGGAACGAACAAATCTGTCCTGGAAGAAGTGCAGCCGGAATGCTCCTTGGAAGTGAGAATGGGCAGAGATTGTCTCACCTGCTTTGGTCATGTTGTCAGAAGGGACCATTCCCTGGAGAAGGATATCATGCTTGCTAAAGCAGAGGGTGAACAAAAAAAGGTGAAGGCCCTCAACAAGATGGACTGACACAGTGGCTGCAACGATGGGCTCAAGTATAGCAAGGATTTTGAGGCTGGCACTGGGCTGGGCAGCGTTTCATTCTATTGTACATATGGTTGCTATGATTCGGAGCTGACTCGACAGCACCTAACAACAACAACAGCTTTTTAATCTTTCTGGTAGCTATTGTAAATGGTATTGATTTCCTTTTCAGAGACCTCTTTGCTAGTGTAGAGGAACCCAATTGATTTTTGTATGTTGATCTTGTATCCTGCCACTATGCTAAATCTTTCAGTAAGTTCCAGCAGTTTTCTTTGTATAGGATCATATCATCTGCAAATAGGTATAGTTTTACTTCTTCCTTACCAATTTGGATGCCTTTGATTTCCCTTTCTTGCCTTATTGCCCTAGCTAGGATTCCCAATACAATGTTGAATAGAAGCGGTGGTAGAGGGCATCCTTATCTGGTTCCTGTTCACAAGGGAATGGTTTCAGTTTCTCCACCGAGAATAATGTTAGATACTGGTTTTGCATATATGCCCTTTATTATGTTGAGGAATTTCCCTTCTATTTTTATTTTTCTGAGTTTTTTTTTTTTTTTGAATCAGAAATGGGGGTTGGATTTTATCAAATGCCTTTTCTGCATCAATTGATATGATTATGTTGTTCTTTTCCTTTATTTTATTTATGTGGTGGATGAGTTGATTGTTTTTCTGTTGAACCATCCTCGCTTACTTGGTATGAATCTCACTTGGTCCTCATGTATTATATTTTTGGTAGGTTGTTGGAGTCTATTGGGTAGGATTGTGTTGAAGATTTTTGTGTCTATATTCATTAGATGTTGATCTGTAGTTTTCGTTTTTAGTGGTGTCTTTGCCTGGTTTTGGTATCAGGATTATGCTTGTTTCATAAAACGAATTTTGGAGGATTCCATCCTGTTCTATGTTCTGGAATAGTTTGAGTAGGATTGGTATCAGCACTTCTCTGAATGATTGGTGGAATTCTCCAGTGAAACCATCTGGGCCAGGACTTTTTTTTTTGCTGGCAATATTTTTTTAATGACCTATTCAATTTCTTCCTTTGTTATGTGTCTGTTCAAATAATCCACCTCAGTCTGTTTTAGTTTAGGTAAATAGTGTGCTTAAACACAAGTTTTGATAGGGAACTTACTACCCAGTCTTTGTATTCTTCATAGATTTAGCCATGCTAATGCATGACAAGGAGCCCTGGTAGTGCAGTGGTTAAGGACTCCATTGCTATGTGAAAGGCTGGCAGTTCATACCCATCAGCCACTTCGTGGGAGAAACACGTGGCAGTCTGCTTTTGTAAAGATTAAACCAAACCTCACTGCCATCAAGTTGATTCCAACTCACAGGGACCCCCATTACGTTTCCACGGCTGTAAATCTTTACGGAACCAGACTGCCCCATCTCTCTTCCACGGAGCAGCTGGAGATTACAACCTTGGGAACCTTATAGGGCAATTCTACTCTGTTCTGTATAGTTGGTATGTGTTCCAATTGCCTCGATGGGAATTTTTTTTTTTTTTTTTTAAATGCATGACACTAAGTCATTTTCATTGTTGCATTCCATTCTGTAGATATATCCTATCAATGCTCCTGTGACTGGCGTTCTGGTAATTTGTTGCTACTATGAATGCTACAAAAATTCTTCACAGACATGGTCATCAGCTGCTATGCCTCTGTTTACTTTCTGATTTGTTGATAGTTTGGTCAATACCCTTGTCTAATAATGAAATGTTTTGAATCTTACCTCTGCTAGTGTATGTTCCTTGATGCACACATGCTGTTTTTCTATAATACTTAAAAGTGAAAGGATTGTAGGTTTCAATCTCAAAAGATTATAAATGCTAAATGTACCTTCCACCAATTTTAATCAGTTCCTTTTCTTCTTTTTTTAATTTTTTTTAAATATTTCTTTTAATTGATTGATTGATTGATTTTTTATTTATTGTGATTTGGGTGAAGATTTACAGAGCAAATTCACTTTCCAT
>NW_006921641.1:9933731-9934915 GCF_000298275.1 Orycteropus afer afer
GCCAATTGAGCTTGATGTCCCCTGCGACTATGGTCCCAAGCCCGCAGGTTCAACTACTCGGTCCCTCTGGGTAGCTTGCTGTGACCCTTGCCCTTTGTCAGCTGTACTATACACCTGGGAATTCTTATCATTCATATAAACTTCAGTTCCTATTATTCTTTAAGGAGCTCTGGTGGTGTAGTGCCTAAGGTGTTTGACTATTAACCAGAAAGTTGGCAGTTCAAACCCACCAGGCACTCTGTGGAAGGAAGACTGGGCAATCTATTTCCATAAAGATCAACTGCCTTGGAAACCCAAAGGGGGTTGCTATGAGTTGGAATCAACTCGATGGCAGTGAGTTTGGTTTGGTTTTTGCTACTGTTTACCTTTGTCAGCTTTTTATTTTCAGACATTTTGTGACTAAGATGTATAGATGCCACCCTTAGATTTTAAGGACCTCATTTCTAGGAATTCTGTTCTCCAGCCTCCCAAATCACTGGAGTTGCAAGGTAGCAGCTATGTTAATTAAGTATGATCCTCCACTTCCTCACTTGATGGAGCCACATGAACCCTTGATCTAAGCTAGGTCAATCAAATCCCTTTCTTCAGCTGGCTTTCTTAAATCAAAGATATGTAAGTATCAGAACAGTAATAAATTTGAACAAGATAAAAGAATTGTATTAAAATTCTGTCTAGACAAGAGGACTAGGCCCCGGGGAGAACTGGCAAGTAGACTTTACTGTAATACCTACAGTCTCTGACAGAATCAAGTACCTACAGGTATTTGTGGATACTTTGATCAGAAGGATGAAAGCCTTTTCCTGTCACATGGAAAAACAGTAGAGATGCATAAAGCTCTACAGGAAATTTTTCCCTGATTGAGCCTGCCTGTCTCAATTCAAAGTGATAATGAAGGAGTATTTGTAGACCAAGTAGTCCAACAAGAGGGAGGACTAGTAGGCATTAAGTGGAGACTGCACTCCTCTTGGAGACATCAACAGGCCATCCACAGCACCATCCGTAAGTTACAACAGCATAGGGAAACTACAGTGCTAATTGACTCCTACCTTCAGGGAAGACTTTTCTTTTTTTATATATGTATTTTATTTTATTTTGATTTGGGTGAAGATTTACAGAGCAAATTCACTTTCCATACAGCAGTTCACATATACTTTGTCTCATGTCATTGACCACAGTTTACCACA
>NW_006921641.1:9936140-9946145 GCF_000298275.1 Orycteropus afer afer
ATGATCTTGGATACACTCCCCATTTAGACATACCTAATTGTTTAGCCTGTCCACCTATCTATCCATCCATATACCCATGTTTGCCTTCGCTGACAACTCAGTACTGTATGTGCAAAAGGGTTCATATTTGTTGTCTGTACTTCCCATGTACCTATGTCTTTCTCATCCTCAATGCTGCCATATTGGTCACTCACCTTTGGTACACTGCCCTTCTCTTCACCCAAATCAATATTTATTTCTATCAGGGAAGACTTTTCTTGGCTCGCCTCTTGGCTGCCCAACTCAGGTTAGCTTAAATCCCTCTTTGTTATTATTTTCCCTCTTATTAGTATTAGTACTTTGTATTTGTTGCTGTATTCAATGCTTATCTAACCACTTATTTGCTCTTAAGACTCTGAAATTACAGGCTATTCTAGGGTCACCCCTAATCCCTTCTCCTTAGATCATGGCTAGAAGACTGAGAGATAAGTAGGCCACAGAAAGTTTTCCAGCCACAAGTTCCTGAGCAACTCCGCCCCTAAGCAGCAGGAAGTAGCTAGAATGATCTACGTCCCCATTCCCCAAGAATGTGGAATAGTAATAACTGAAGGGGGATTTAAGCCAAGGAGAGCCTGTTACACTGTATAAGGTACATGATGTACAAGGGTACATTGCCCATATTCCATTGTTTTAGCTTAACCACTTTATTAGTTTTCACCGAAGTAGTACATGACAACCTGGGAAAAGTTGGGTATGTAAAACTTTATTGTTTTTCTAGCCAATAAAAGATGTATCCTTTGGGGAGTCAGATTTGGGTGATTTCTCCTGACCCCTTGCACTGCTGCTTTGCAATAAACTACCTTCTCTCCTCTCAAAAAAAAAAAAAAAAAAAAAAAAAAAAAAAATCTGTCTAGAACATTCTTCTCCACTGTACACTTCACTTCCTTTTTGTGTTCCTTACAGAAAATGTCTTTTGTTGGTCTCTTTTCCCATACTTGTGTCTATGGCATAATGCTTCTTTGTTAAATTAAGCATCAGGTTCTTTGCTTTCAATTTTTGATTCCTGGTTTAAAGTGTTCATATTTATTGTGTAAATTTTGTTAACAAAATGTTACAAACTGTACCATTTTCCTAAAAAATGTAAAGTGGTCACAGCAAAAGTGACTTGGAGGTCAATAAAACAAAGAATCTACAAAACAAGGGAGGCAAGAGAGTCTAAGAACCTTTGAATGTTTGATCTGAACGAGAGGCAACCTCCTCCCCAATATGTCTGTCAGGTTGCTAGCTGCAAAATGTTGCTTCATGCAACTAAACATATTGACTCTTATATTTATCAATATTTTATCAAATAAACATCATAGTTTTGACACAAACTATTTGACAGTATAGATGCAGACCAGGTTTCTCCTAGGCTACTCCAACATTCTTGTCATAAGAGACAAAAGCAATTAGATGAGGAGAAATAAAAATTGGGATATTTTTGCAAATTTCTCCAAAAGGTCATGGTATGACAAGTACTCACTTGCAAACTCATTTGCCACTGAACAAGTATTTGCATGCCTGTTATGTCCAGGGACTTTAGGAGCTTGGGATACATCAGTGTAAAGAGACAAAAAAATCTGTTTACATTCTATTCACATACAATTAGACTGATCTAGGCTTAAAGGCTTTTAGAACCAAATATAACAAAGCTTTCAACTAGCATACTAATGGATTTAAGGAGTAACTGATGCTCCTTTAAAAATGGCATCAATTACAGTTGTATTAATCTGAAAACTGACCTTATCCAAAGAGTTTAGGGAACGTGCTTAATAAAGATTAGGGTCTCCCACAGAGTGGCAAACACCACGACACTCAAAATCCTAAAAAAAGATCAGGCTTACTGGTTTGATAAGGCCTGGTGAAACCCCTGAGACCATTGCCCCTCTAGTTACCTTTCAGGCATAGACTTGAACTCACTCCTGTAGCTTTCAGCCAAACAACAGGCATATAGGGTGAACGTTTATCCACACCAGGTAGATACACTCCTTAGAATGATCAATCACAGGAGAACAGAAGGGCAGTATTTGCACAGGAAGATAGTTCAGGGGGCAGGAATGCACAGGTATGAAGGACAGAGGGAGGGGGTAACTACAACAAGTGGGAAGAGAGCTGTTGCATTGTGGGGACTGTAGTCAATGTCATGAAACAATCTGTATGAACTGCTGTGTGCAAAACAAATTTGCTCTGTAAACTGTTAGCCAAATCACAATAAAAATGAAAAAAGATTAGGGTCTCCCACTCAAACAGGCATTACAGCATAGGAACAAATTTAACCCAGATCTTTGATATGACTGATTAATTATAATTTCAGTGGAGTTACCAGGCCCCAGCTAGAGACGGGCTACAAATCCTGAGGTAATTGTTTCGGGAGTCCCTGGGTGATGCAAACAGTTAATATGCCTGGATGCCTAACCCGAAGGTTGCAGTTTCAAGTCCACCCTGAGGCACCTGGAAAGAAAGGACTGGGCATGTACCTTTGAAAAACAAACAACTGAAAACTCTATGAAGCACAGATGTACTAAATACACGAGGTCACCATGACTTGGAATCAATTTGATAGCAACTACAACTTCTTTAAATTGTTTCTAAACTTACTGAAGTCATACACCACATAACAAGTTTTACATGCTGAGTGTTAGATCCCAGACCTCACACATTATTTTCTGAGGTAATAACCAGTTTATGAATTTTTAATTCGGTTGAGTATTTTCATAGGTTATAGTAGGTAAAAGCTTTTTCAAGTGATTCCCACCCCCATACCCTGGCTTCTCAGGAATACTTAAGAATTAGCGAGACAAAATGTGTCACACAAGTGTGTTAATAACCTGTTGGCAAGTGGTAGCATTTTCTGTTACTGGACCAATTATCAGTTTGAAAATTATATATACTGGACCTAGCCTAATAGAAAAATTTCCAACAATGGTTTGTGCTCCCTCAGCTGTATCTTTTTTTCATCAAGTGTACTTACTTACATCAGTTAGTTCAAATTAAACTTGTTACATAAAGGACTCCTTATACTACTGTTTTTGTGACTTTGTCACTTATCAATATTTGTATGTGACAGATGATAAACTACATAGTGTCTTAAAAATTATTCAGTAATATTGGTTACATATTTCACATGTGTCAAACTTCTCATTCCATTCTGGTTATTCCATTCCCAGTAATGTAGTTTCCCTACCACTTACTTTCTCAACTTTGTTTTTAGGGTAATTGTTGACCATTTTGTCTAATATAGATGATTTTTTTAAAAGAAGCCAGTACTCACAGGTTATATTCTTCATTTTGTAAGACGCTGTGTTATTGAGCTAATATTTAGATAATGTCTTTTAATGAACTGATGTAATAATCTGTGATGATTCTAGGTGTTTAGTTGTGCTGTCACTTATGTAAATCTATTGAATTTTTCAGATTATGCAGCTACAAAAATCAACACACATTTCACTTGGTGACTCCAGGTCAGGCTTGACTGAACTCTACCAGGGATAGACCCAAAGTTCTCACCTTTTTTGAATGCAGTATCTAAAATACTGAACCTGTGAGTTTCAGGCAGTTTGTGTTCTGTCCATCTCTCTCTCTTTCTCTCGCGCACACACACACTCATTTTGTTCTTCTACCCTTTCAGATTCAAAACAATCTGGGTCACAAGTAAGATTTTATAACCACATTGGCTGGCTAAATCCCAAAGATCCTGTAAAGGACAGAAGCAAGAGTTTATGACCACTTTTGTGAAAACAAAGTTTAATAAAACACTGGCAACACCTGAATAAGAACAATTAAAGAAATGTATGGTATCTTAACCAATGTAGGGGGTGGTGGTCTAAGAAAACAAGTTTTGTTTTTTTTTAAAATTAGGGGATTTGTTTAGAAATTCTGGCATTCAAACACATAGGTAAAATTCTATTTTAACAGATCAAAATGTTACACTGTTTGTGTCTAAGTTTCCCTTTTATTGAAGAAACATTACAAGGCAATTTAATGTAAATAAAACTCTAGGTATATACTTACAAAACCAAACTCACTGCCATCAAGTCGATTCGGACTCACAGCAGCCCCCCATTGGGTTTCTGAGGCTGTAATCTTTATGGAAGTAGTTTGCCCCATTTTCCTTCTGCAGAGCAGCTGGTGGCTTTGTACTGCTGACCTTCTGGTTAGCAACCAAATGCCTTATCCACAATGCCAACAGAGCTCCTTATATACTTACAAAGAGCCACTTTATTTCCTGTTTAATTACTGTTCTTTTTGTAAAGTATTCTGTCAGTTTAAATTCCTCTAACCACTTTTTAGGTGTATGCAGAAATTATTAAACATGGAAATCTACTAAGAAAAAGGAGTAACATATTTCTAAGTAAATGCCACCAGTCTAATCAATTAAGTGTCTTTCCAGGAACTGTTTAAATCCAGGCATGGACTCTCACAAAGAAGAGGTGTTGGGAGTATGGCAAGGTAGCTACAACAAAAGCCGCCTATCTTCCTTCCCTAAAAACATTCTTAGTATCAATATGTTAAAAAAAAAAAAAAAAATTGTTCTTTTGGTTCAAAAGTTACAGATGCCAAGCAGACAAAGTCAACTTATAAAACCGAGTTTGGCTCAGTATAATACCCCTTTTATATTCTTAAGGGGCACATTTCAAGGAGTTCCTGGTTTTCCCTAGGTTAGAATTTTCTTTAAAGACATATATTTCACTGAACCTTCTCATACACTTCAAAATTAATCACCTTGTAAGTTTTAAAATCCTTGCTGACATTTTTCCGTTTCAAAAAAATGACATTAGGAGTATTTAGGTATTCTTTACAATAAAAGGATATCACAGTGTGGATGCTAGGCAGTTGGCTAGGGAAAGTACCTGTTTACTTAACACTGCATAAACCAGTATTATTGACCGTATGATTCAAATATGTCTCTGAGCAAACCTGAAACAACAAACTTTAAAGCTTCAAATGCAAAGGGCTATCTGTTTGAATCTTTCCATTCAAGAACAGGGATTTATAATGCATGTGATCCATCACATTACCACAGAAATCGAGTGTTTAATAATGATTTTGAGTATCATGACATTTGGATGAAAGAGAAATTTGTACACAGAAAATCATTAACATGAAAACATTAGAGGGGAAAAAGAACATAAATTAGCGACATTTGTATTATACGATATTCTCCTAAGACATGAAGTTTTACTTCCAATAGCAATACTGCCAAGTAAATACTTGTAATAAACATATTATTTGTGTGTGAACAAAAGTGCTACATGGTATTAAGAATGCTTAGTTTTTTCCCTTTTTCTAAATTTCATTTTGTTGTTGTTGAGAATATATAAAGCAAAACATACACCAATTCAACAAGTTTCTACATATACCATTTAGTGGCACTGCTTATAGTCTTCAAGTTGTACAACCCTTCTCTATCCTCCTTCATTAACAAAACTCACTGCCCACTAAGGTTCCTGTCTATTCTTCTGAGTTGCTATTGTCATCGTGATCCCATATATAGAGCATAATGCTCAGGCAAACCTTTTTACTAGTTGAACTACTATTTGGTTGTAAAAAGACTTCAGGGGATATTTTGGGTTTATGGTTTAAAGATTATTGTTGTTGTTGTTATGTGCTGTCAAGTTGGCCCTGACTCATAGCGACCCCTCCTTGGGTTTCTGAGGCAGTATCACTACGGAAGTAGACTGCCCAACCTTCCTTCCGAGGAGTGGCTGGTGGGTTTGAACTGCCAGCCTTCTGGTTAGGTTTAAAGATTATCTCAGGGCAATAGTTTCAGGAGTTCATCCACCCTCTATGGTGCCAGAAAATCTAGGGTCCATGAGAATTTAAAATTTTATTCTATATTTTCTTCATTTTGACAAGGAAGGAATGCTTAGTTTTTAAGCATAATAAATGTCCACTTTTTCAATTTAGTGACCAATATTAATTTGTTTAATCGGTGACTTTTCTCATACTCAAGTCTTGACCTGGATGAATTATTACAAAATCTCAGCAGGATCTGAATTAATGAGGTTTGACTCAAACTGAGATTAATAAAGGACTGCCCAAGAGCTTGTTTCCTGAACCCACTTCAATATGACTACTAAAAGAGTGTCACATGTAAAATTCTATTAGACATCACTCAACCTGCATTCCAATTAGGAAGGTATTTAAATCATGATAAAAGCCTGTGTGACTTAACCTAGTACATCATAACATTCATGAACACGTTCAGAAAAGAATCAATTCAATATACTTCAAGGACCTAATATCTGTTTGAATAAAATACATTTTGTGATTTGTTTCATTATAATAAATAAGAAAATAAAAAATAACCAGTCAGGCTTCGTATCAATTAGACAACTTTTACTAAATGAGAAAACTACATTTAAAATGTGCTTTAAAACAAAACGGGATTAGAAAGTAAGATGTATGCATTTTAAAGAACTCTGCACTTTGCTGAAAATCAAATATTTCTTGCAGTAAATACAATATGCCCATTCATAAAATGTGAGTTAACAGAATTCTCAATTAACATTTTCAATGACAATATTACGGTCAAGAATTTCACAGCTATGGCAGCACATATAGAAGGGTATTATAAATCTGATGTCCATCCCTATGACACAAATTTGACAATGCTCAATAAAAGCTTTTACACATCCAAAGAATCACAAATCTGTGTCCTCTAAGTTCTTGTTCTATTATAATCTTTATGTTGTCTTTTCTACTTGCCATTTGTTAATATTAACCCTTTTAAAAAAAGAGAGAACAGGAAAAGAAATGCTGCAATAAAGTCTTGATCATGTACAGAAATTATTGCTACTATAGTTCACTACAAAGCATGTCTATACAACATCATATGAACTTTGATCATGAAAAATCAGAAGAATAAAAATCTTTAGTGACATAAGCCTTACAATCGTATACAACATTCACATGGCAATATTAGACAGTTAAGCACCCAATAACCAAAGTTGACAAAATGTCCCACTGACCAGTATTCACTTAAATACATCCTTCTTACAGAGGGGAGGGGAGGAAAAAAAAAAAAAAAAAAAAAAAAAAAAAAGATGGTGTCAGCTTTCCAAGGCTTGTCAAAAAGGATTCTCATGTTCTGTGGATCTAAAAACAACAACAACAACAAAAACCCAAAAACCAAAATCAATGCAGGTGAGGGTGTTACCAGAAAGCTAAGCATGCCATTAAGGTGTTTCGTGCGAATTAAAAACCTAAAGCCAAGATACCACATAATCACATTTCCAACTAGTTGGGTAATACTATATGAGCCTTATCTTAGTTAAATGAAATGCTACTGCACAATAGAGCATCAATAAGTTAAAAATTATAGTGCACAAATCCAATTCAGTGGCAATTTCTGTATAAAGCAAAGTATTCACTATTAGCTGCAAAGTATGCCCAAACTGATTAAATCACTGGATTTTTTGTATATTTTTAAGCTACCAATCTCTAAAATTCATTTTTTCTTGTATCGAGGAATAAATTTCCTTAGGAAGATCAAACAGGTATATAAATAGATAAAAGCAAGGGAAAAATAAGTCGGTGAATATCTTTAAAGCTCTTCCCACATTTCACTTTTTAAAATGTTTTGGGGAAAAAAAAATTAAAAAATAATTGCCATTATTCTAGCAAAACAAACAAAACAAAACAAGCCCAAAATAATTAAACAACCAAGCAACACTAAAACCACATTACACAGATGGATCATCATGCTTTCATCTGGTTTAATTAGCACATCTAGTTTAACTGGGATGCTTTTCAATTTTAAAAACTGTGATACATGAAGATGTAATTTTAATGGATAATTTTGAATTTGGATTTAACTTTGTTGGATATTATAACAGAGTATACCTATTACAATACAGTGTAGCACATCTTTCTATTAGAAAAAATTTAAGATCCTTTACCCGTCTCCTTAAGTTAAAGGTGTGACATCATAAAGGGTGTCAAATGGCTGGATGGTTTACAGTGCACACTTATATATTATGAAGTATGTCCTTAACAAATCTGATGGTTTCTTCAGAGAGTCCCTTTCTTCACCTTTTCTTCGGTGGATTAGCTGTTCGAGGTGGAGTGACGGGACGTCCAGAATTCAGTCCACCATACTGGTACTTGGCTTTCTTTTCAGATGGTTTCAATATCTTAAAGTAAATAATTTATTAATAATGTTATTATTTCCAGAGCAGTAAACTACAAAATTGTCTTTCAGAATTTTAAGAAAATAGCATTTCAACAGTGCATTCTTCAGTAAATCTCCTGAGTTGTAAAAGTGCAATAAAAATATAAGGCAAAATGGCCAAGTTCTGTAAATATTTCTCACATTTAAAGACTTTGCAAATGTCTGAGTATTATTATTAATACTAAAGTTAAATGACATGCTACTGAACATTATTGTAATGTGCCATTCCATTCACATTTCAGTCACAAAAACTCCACTATACTAACTCTATCAACTACCCAACTCTTAGATATAAACAGGAAGAAAACATTGGTTTACATATCAAAAGATATTGGTTCTAATCATAATACTGGTACTATTTAGCAGTATAATCTTCAACAAGTCTCAAACTTTTCATACCTTTAATTTCTCATGTTGAAATAGATCTTGGGGGGGGGTTGGAGAGGAAGGTTTTATTGATATGTAATTTACATACCACAAAAAGTTCACTCATTTAAAGAGTACACATCAATGGTTTTTAATATATTTATAGTGTATAAAAAGTCTCGGTGGCAGAATGGTTAAATGCTTGGCTGCTAACCAAAAGGTTGGTAGTTTGAACCCACCCACTGGACTCTGTGGGAAGAAGACTAGACAATCTGCTCCCATAAAGATTACAGCCAAGAAAACCCTTTGGGGCAGTTCTACTCTGTCACATGGGTCCGTATAAGTTAGAATTGACTTAAGGCACCCAACAACAGCAGAGCTGTACGATGACTACAATAATGCAATCTCAGAATATTTTGTCACCCCCCAAAAATAACCCTGTACTCATTAGCGATCATTCCTCATTCCGGGCCTTTGCCTCTCTGCAATCCCTAACCTACTACTTTCTTTTTCAACTGATTTGCCTATTCTACCCAACCTATATAAATGTAACCATGTAATATGTGGTCTTTTGTGACTGGTTTCTTTCACTTAGCATAATGTTTCTGAGGTTTATCCATATTGTACATTTATCAGTATTTCATTCACTTACATCATTACGGATTCATCAGTTGTTGGACATTTGCATTGTTTCTTTTTGGCTATGAAAAATAATGCTTTCAAGAACATTTACATATAGGTTTTTGTGTGGACATGTAAGTTTTCATTTCCCTTGGGTAGACACTTAGGAGTAGAATTGGTGGATCATATGGTACTGTCTTCTAAAGTGGGTGCACTATTTTACATTCCTACTAGCAATGCGTGAGGGTTCCAATCTCTTCTAACCCTCACTAACACTTGTTATCTGAGTTTTTTTTTTTTTAAATAGTCATTCTGGTGTGCGTATAGATCCTCTGACCTACACTTTAAATAGGAAATGTTATGTTTTATAAGAGAAAAAGACCTATAAAGTATTTATATTATATATTATACTACTACTATTCAGAGCATCACAGTGATTTATAGTGAAAAGAATATATTAATCCAATTCCATATGACAACTGTCAAAGGATAGGGTCTGGTGACCATACTCAAAATTGGAAATGAGAAGTCAACCAGTTACCATTCACTTGTACTAGCTGATGGAAAAGGTATAACACAACAAAGAGAAAGAGTAATCAGACAGCTCCTCTACTTTTAAAAAGAGAAATATAGTTGTTTGCTTTTTAAGGACAAAAATAAGCTTTGCAGAAACAAAGTACTGAAGTTTTTTGGTCAATAAACAAAAATGAAAAGGTAAAAGAGCTGAATAGAAGATTTCAAAGAGCAGCTCGAGTAGACAAAGCCAATTACTATAATGAAATGTGCAAAGACCTGGAGTCTGAAAACCAAAAAGGAAGAACACGCTC
>NW_006921641.1:9947790-9989690 GCF_000298275.1 Orycteropus afer afer
TGTGCATGGGGTCGCTATGAGTCAGAAACGACTCGACGGCACTTTAACAACAACAACAACAACAAACAAAAATGATTAGTAAATAGCACACTAAAGTTAGAATTGGCCTCTTTTGAAAATGTAATTTTTTAATGTTTATAAATGGTGGGTACTTTAAGATGATATGCAAAACTTTTCATTCTACTTTATTCTCATCTGAGTTTATAATTCTCCCTCTCTAGTATCTGATCTGTCCCACCCATTCACCATGCAAAAGAAAACGAAATGCTAAGTTATTAATTGTATTCACATTTTTAATATTTAAGCCAAAATCTAACAAGTCACATAGAATTTAATAATTTAAACATATGAATCAAAGATGAACTAGTACTGCACTTAGGCTTCCCAAAATCCTATTTGATATATTTCATAAAGGCTGGAACTTTTGTGATTGAAACCAGAAATCTCTAATGAGTCTATGAGTGAGAATCATGTCTGAATAAAATCTATATCCTACACTTGCTCAAGGAAAGATCATAAATTTAAAAGAAAAATTCTTTTAAAAAAATTCGAAACTCTCCTATTAGTAGTTTTAATTCGATAAACCAAACCAAAACCAAGCTCACTGCATGGAGTGGATCTGACTCACAGTGACCCCTCCCTGCATTTGCGAGGCAGTATTGCTACAGAAGTAGACTGCCCAATCTTCCTTCTGAGGAGTGGCCAGTGGGTTTGAACCGCCAGCCTTCTGTTGATAGTCATTATAAACGTGTATTTATATCATACCTGAAATGAACACATCAATGTTTCATCCACACTCATCATTCCACCAGCATTATCAAACTCGCCACAGTAATTTGGGGCTGAGAAGAGGGTTACCAATTGTCGTTTAGCAAAAAATTCATATCCATCTTCAACCACCTGTCAAAGGAAATGTCAAAAGAAAAACACACTGAAATGTATTTATGGTAATTCCTAACCACTGAAATTCATGTGGTAAAGAAAAACCCAGAAGAACCTGTTTTGTGATTTTTATTTTTTAACTTTGCTTTAGAATATTAAATTTGGTGTACCTTTTCCATAATGCTAAGAATTTAGCTTAAATGGAACAATGATAAACTCATTATTACTGAAAGGTTTAAAAATCAAACCATCTTCAAGGCACCCCATAAAACTAAAACAAACTACGCTAATAGTGTCTGCATGGAGTCAGGACATAAAGTACTTCTTTATGATGGCATTGAGATCAAACCACAGAATACTTATTTCAGTGAACAGCAACCAGACAACGAAAGATAAGTCTTTTCCCAAGTTTTCTCTTGCTCCATTTTATAATTTTCTGTTAGTATTATACAGTTATGCACTGAAAAGATAGATTATGCTTCTTTAAAAATTAGAGGCCTATAGATCAAATTTTTATGTTATTTTCCTTACTTAACAAGATTTATAGAATCTGCTGTCAATTCCTGAGTAACTTCATCAATTTATATTTCTCAGCTCTATAAAACTTAAAAGGTAGTTAAAGACATGTAACATTTTATATTTATTTGCAGTAGGCAAGATTACTTTTTAAAATCCATTTTAGGTGTCCTTTGTTAAATAAACAGTTAAAACATCTACTACTAACCAAAAGGTTACAGGTTTGAGTCCATCCATGGTTACCTCGGAAGAAAGGCCTGGTGATCTACTATGCAAAAATCAGACATCAAAATTCCTATCAGTTACCATGTGTTGGAAGAAACGACCTGACAAAAGGTTCTGGTTGGTAAGCAAAATAATCTTATGATAATTTCTTGTTTCAACACAAGAAAGCACCTCCAAAATAACATATTGTTGTGTAACTCCCATCCTCAGTAGCAGATACATATGTCTGTTACATAATTAAATGCATGATATAATTTAGATATTAACCTTTTCTATTATGATTTTTACCTATCCCCAAGTGTAGTGCTTGGCACTTGGTACATGTTTCTTAGGTTATTCAATTCATCCTTTCAAACATTATTAAATGTACTTTTCTTCTTCCTAAATGGAAATATTTGTAGTTTCCCACTGTAAGTAAAGATAACACATTTTGAAAATAAGCAGAATAGGATTTTGGAGGTTTCTGGAAAAAAAAAACAAACCAAAAACTAGCCTCAACTTTTGAAAAGACCAGTGACTGGAGATCTAAAAAAATGGAGATTTAAAAAACTAACATCAGTGGGTATCTTAAGCTAGGATTATTTAGTAACTGTCTCATGTTATTTAATAAAAAATATGTTTTAATTATCAAAGTCCCAAAAACAAAGATTTACTGGTTAAAAGCTCAAAGCAAGGGATCTTGGGTCATGATTATTTTAACTAAACTAGGAAATCCTGCTAGGGAAGAAACATGTCATATACACTTGTGCAGATAATGAGAATCACCACTTTAATTCAATTACTATTAGCATTTTGCTACAATTGTTTCATTTGTCTCCCCCTTCCCTCACTTTTCTTACTCTGCTGACATTTTTTTTTTTCTTTTTATTTATTGTGATTTGGGTGAAGATTTATAGAGCAAATTCACTTTCCATACAGCAGTTCACATATACTTTGTCTCATGTCATTGACCACAGTTTACCACAATGCAACTCTGACATATTTTAAAGTAAATCTCAAACATGCTGTTTTACCTCTACATAAATATGTATTTCTGAAAAAAATGTAGACATTCCTCTCACATAAAAATAATGCAATTATCACAGCTAGATCAATGATTCCTTGGTATCTAATCTATTTCCAGTTATAATCAGATTTCCTCAACTGCTGCAAAATTCTTTTTGTTCTTAAGTCATTTAACTTTCTTGGATCTGAGTTTACGCAAAATAAAATGAGAAGACTTAGTATGATGTTAATAATTATTAAAGTATCTTTTTATATTATACCTGATGAGCTCGACAAATCAAGTCCAAATCATGACGATTCAGAAATTTACTGACAACATCGGCTCCAAAAGTGAAGGAAACACCACGATCATTTTCCCCCCAGCCTTGCACATCCTTATCTGGGTCAGACCATAGCAAATCACAGAGCAATCCTCCAAAGAATAAAAATATAGGAATTAAAAAACAAAACAAAAAATCCCCAAATTTATAAAGTATATCTAATATCACATTTCAATTCTTTTCCTGCTCTCTCACTCTTTCATTTTTTTAACAGAAACAATCAGTTGTTCTCCAGTATTCCAGTCTATTGAACTTCTCCCACTCTTTGCTAAAGCAATCATATGAATGTAATCTTGCTTGGCTTTTTAGGGAAGTGTTTTCCAGCCCTTTCCACACAGAGGAAATATTAGTATGGTACGTTTTGAGCACAAAAGGTACACGAAAAATGTTGCTCCTCTTGTGTGTGTAGTTTCTCCATACAGATAACCAATGAACGAAACAGCATTTCCTGAAGAGGCTCTCCTTTCCCTACAGATCTATACTGTTTCTGGGTTGTGTAATCCACTCTATCAGCCTGTTTTTATCTATTCCTCAGCCACTAACACAGACTTACTCATTAGAATTTTTAAATAACTCTTTATATTTAGCAGGGCTTATGTATCACCACTTAATTTTTTCCCTTTGGGATTATCTTGGTTATTTTTGATCCTTTCCTTTCTCACATAAACTTCTGAATCAGCTTGTCTAATTCCATGAAAAATGAGATTTCATTGGAATTCTATTTGATCTACAGATCAATTTGAGGATGAAAAACATTTTCCACTGAGGCCTGAAATTTTAAAAACACATTAGGAATGACACAATCAAATGAAATCCATGGCTCTGGTAATGCTTTGGGTAAATGTTAAGTCAAGGTTAGAAATATTTATCTATGAATTTCATCATACTAATTAATAGCAGAGGAAATTTTAGCAGGGACTTAAACCACTTTTGGAATATAAAATGGAAAAAAACCAGTAAATGAACTCTGGGAAATCCAAACATTTAATGGGCAGGCAATGGAGAGAGGATGAGCAAAAAATATTAAGAAATGGTCAAAACAAAAGAAATTAGAATAAAGAATTTTCTAGAAGTAGGAAATTGTTAACAGTTTTAAGTGTCAAAAATGAATGGTGTAGGATGAGGACCCAAAATTTATCACTTATAAGTGCAACATCAGCTTAATGAAAGCAGCTTCCTGATGACTGAGGGGGAAAAGAGTGGGTAAAGTCAAACTGGGATTAAGTAGTGGGATTAAAAGGAAGTGGACATTGAGACAGTATGCTGAAGTACTTTTTTAAGAACTATGGTGCCAAGGGAAGGTGGGATAGTGAGAAATCAGCACACTGTTATTTTTTATAGAATGAGTAAATTTTAAGATGTTTTTGGTAACTGTTGTTGTTATGTGCTGTCGAGTTGAACCCGATCCACAGCAACTCCTCCTTGGGTTTCCCAGGCAGTATCACTATGGAGGTAGACTGCCCCATCTTCCTTCCAAGGTGGGTTTGAACCACCAGCCTTCTGGTTAGCAGTCAAATGCCTTAGGCACTACGCTACCAGAGCTCCCTTGGCATATGCTGTTGTTGTTATACGCTGTCGAGTCGGACCCGACTCATAGTGACCCCTCCTTGGGTTTCCAGGGCAATATCACTACGGAAGTAGATTGCCCCATCCTTCCGAGGAGTGGCTGGTGGGTTTGAACTGCGAGCCTTCTGGTTAGCAGTCAACTGCCTTACGCACTACGCTACCAGAGAAACCTCTATAATATAGCTTAGCAGGAAAGGAGATCTTTATTCTGACTCATAATATAGTTTGTCTTTCTAAGGAACTGTTTAAAGTCCTTTGTAGAATTGGTAACAAGATACTCTTAATTTCTATTGATATTCCTTAAGAAATTTTGCTATTTTTTTGGGGGGCAGTGATTTGGGTAAAAATTTACAAAGGAAATTCATTTTCCATACAACCGTTCATACACATTTTGGTTCATGACACTGACTGCAATCCCCATTATGTAACAGCTCTCATCTTACTTCCTCCCTGAGTTTACCTTTTCCTTGTGTCCTCCTTTCCTATGCATACCTGCCCTCTGAGCTAACTCCATGAACAAATACTGCCCTTTTGATCTTCTGTGGTTGATTGTTTTAAGGAGTGTACCTACCCAGTATAAAAGTTCACCTTATATACCTGTCTATTATTTGGCTGTGAGCGGGGTGATTTCAATTCCAGGCTTGCTATGATGTTTTAAGAAAGGATAATTAGTCTCCATTTACAAATCTTTTCTGGTTGAAGTTGATTCTTTAAAACACACACACACACACACATACACACACAAGCTCATACTTTGTTTCCGTAGATTCCAGTGAGCAGAAAGCCACTGTAAGAATATATAATTTCAGTGTGAAAATAAAACTGAGTAAAACCAGAATGTATTTGCTTTAGGAATTATCTGGGATACATGACAATCGAGAGGTATAAATAATCTTTATGGAAGAAGAATGCCACATCTTTCTCCTACAGAGTGGCTGGTGGGTTTGAACCACTGACTTTTTGCTTAGCCACTAAATGCTTTGGAACTGTGCCATGTGGGCTTCTTTTAGTACATATGTTGGTACTCACATATGAATAATTACAATTATTTTAAAGCTAAGAAAAAAAATCTGGGTATGTAGCAACTGCAGATTATCATTCATTTATAAAATTATATTTGGCTCATTTATTAACCAATACAACATTTTATCCCCAAGTGGAATTCTATCTGCTTTTATTCTGAGCTGTTTTTATCTAGGAATTATATTGAATGCCCAAACAGTCAATATTCACAATAAAAGCTCTAAAAATGGAAAACATTGTTGATGCAGAGGCACAAAATAGAAAACTATTAGATGATCTAAAAGATAAATAGGAGCTCTAGTAGCATAGTGCCTAAGGCACTTGACTGCTAACCAGAAGGCTGGGCAATCTACTTCTGTAGTGATACCACTTCGGAAACCCAAGGAGGGGTCGTTATGAGTCGGGTCCGACTTGATGGCACGTAACAACAACAACAAAAAAAGGTACATATATCAACTAAGAAAAAAAAGATGATTTTAATCGAAAAACTTGTGACTAATTTAACAAATTTTTGAAGAATATAAATAATGCAGATTTAAATAAAGGAATGTGGAGAGACAGGGAGGTAAGAGGAAGAATCAGTAGGAAGATCTTTTGTGATAAAACTCTTGATAGAACAATATTGTTATTGAATATAAAACTTAAAAATTTTGCACTTAGGGAATGATTAATGCAAAGTGAAATGTTATTATACATTACTAAAATAATGTCCAGTTTATTCACTATAAAAAAAAAGAGCTCAATCATTCAGTACTCATGGAAGCAGTAGTCAAGAAATCAAATGTCACATTGCACTGGGCAAATGTGCTGCAAAAGATCTCTTTAAAGTTTTGAAGAACAAAGATGTCACTTTGAACATGTAAGGCGCACATGATCCAAATGCCATGGTATTATCAATAGCCTCAGATACATGTGAAAGCTGGACAATGAATAAGGAAGACCACAGAAGAGTTGATGCCTTTGAATTGTGGTGTTGGCGAAGAATACTGAAAATATCATGGGCTGCCAGGAGTACAAACAAATCTGTCCTGGATGAAGTGCAGCCAGCATGCTTTTTAGAAGAGAAAATAGCCAGACTTCGTCACCTACTTTGGTCATGTTGTCAGAAGGAACCAGTCCCTGGAGAAGGTAAAGTGGAGGATCATAGAAAAAGGGGAAGATTCTCAAAGAGATGGAATGACACAGTGGCTGCAACAATAGTCTCAAGCATAGTAAGGATTGTGAGGATTGCACAGGACAGGGCACTGTTTTGTTCTGTTGTACACAGGGTTGCTATGAGTTGGAATCAACTAGATGGCACCTAACAATAACAACATTATTTACTACATGAACTAATGTTATTCTCACTAGATATAATTAGGTACAAAGGGTAAAATATGCCAGCATTTCATGAAAAACAATCAAACTTCCCTATACACTTACCTGTATCAGGGACATCAGTGGGTCTCATGATTCTTCGAATCTGCTCCATAGACTGCAGGTCTGGTGATAGTCCTATTAAAAAAAAAAACATATTAAACACATCTAAAAAAATCTTAACAATTAACCAATAAAAAAAGCATGTAATCCAGTTGATTAATTATTTAAAATTAAAGATACTTGAAGTGTTTCCTTTAATGTTGTCTTGAAGGTCAACATACTGAGTTATTATGAATCCCAGCATGATAAGATGACAATGATTAGGCTGTCAACATGGATTGATTTGTGTCTCCCCAAAATGTGTTAACTTGGCTGGGCCACAATTCTCAGTGGTTTGTTGTCATTATTAGGTGCCATCAAGTCTGTTCTGAGTGACAGCAAACCTATGTACAACAGAACAAAGCACTCCCCAGTCTTACACCATCCTCATAATCATTACTATGTTTGAGCTTGTTGTTGCAGCCAGTTGTCAATCCATCTCATTGAGGGTCGTCGTCTTTTTTGCATAGTATCCTTTTCTAAGAATTGGTCCCTCCTGATAATATGTCCAAAGTACACGACACAGTCTTGCCATCCTATTTTTTAAGCAGCATTCTGGTAATACTTCTTCCAAGACTGATTTGTTTGTTCTTCTGGCAATCCATGGTATATTTAATACTCTTCACCAATACTGTAATTCAAAGGCATCAATTCTTCTTCAGTCTTCCTTATTCCTTGTTTGCTTTTGCAAGCATAAGAGGTGACTGAATATACACGCCTTAGTCCTCAAAGCGACATCTTTGCTTTTTAACATTTTAAAGAGGTCTTTTCCAGCAAACCTGCCCAACACAATATGTTGTTTGATTTCTTGATTGCTGCTTCCATGGGCATTGATTGTAGATCCAAGTAAAATGAAATCTTTGATAACTTCAATCTTTTCTCCATTTATCATGATGATGTCTACTGGCCAATTGTGAAAATTTTTGTTTTCTTCATGTTGAAGTGAAATCCATACTGAAGGATATAGTCTTTGCTTTTCAAAAATACGTACTTCAAGTCTTCTTTACTTTCAGCAAGCAAGGTTGTGTCATCTGCATGTCACAGGGTGGCAAGAGTCTTCCTCCAATTCTGATGCCTCATTCTTCATATAGTCCATCTTCTTGGATTATTTGTTCAGCATACTGATTAAAGAGTATGGTGAAAGGATACAATCTGACACACACCTTTCCTAATTTTAAAACATGCAGAATCTCCTTATTTTGTTTGAACGACTACCTCTTGGTCTATGTACAGGTTCCTAATGAGCATAATTAGGTGTTCTGGAATTCCCATTCTTTGCAATGTTATTCATAATTTTTATGATCCACACAGTCGAATAATCTCTGCATAGATAAAATAAAATACAAATAGACATCTTTCTAGTATTCCTTGCTTTCAGCCAAGATCCACCTGGTATCAGCAATGACATACAATGTCTTCTTCTGAACGCAGCTTGAATTTTTGGCAGCTCCCTGTGTACTTCTGCAACTGTTTTTGAGTTATTTTAAGCAAAATTTTACTTGTGTGCGATATTAATGATACTGTCTGAAAATTTCTGCATTCTGTTGGATTATCTTTCTTTGTAATGGGCATAAACATAGATCCTTTCAGTAGGCTGGCCAGGCAGCTGTCCTCCAAATTTCTTGCTAGATTCACACTTTGTACATTCCACATTCTGAGTATTAAGCGATGTTTGCAGCTGTTTCTTCTCATTTTGAGTGGTATAATATCAGCAAATGAAGGTCCTGAAAAATACTTCATCCACGTTATTAAGGTCAACTGTACTTTCAGGTGGCACCTCTTCTCCTTGTCGTATTTTGAGTGCCTTCCAACCTAAGAGGCTCATCTCCTGGCACTATATGAGACAATGTTCCATTGCTATTCATAAAGTGTTCACTGGTCAATTATTTTAGAAGTAGATCACTAGATTTTTCTTCTTTGTCTTCATCTAGAAGCGCCACTGAAACCTGTCCACCATTGGTGAACCTGCTGGGGATCTAAAATCTAGTGGCATAGCTTCTAGTATCGCAGCAATACGCAAACCACTACAGTATGACACATTGACAGAAGAGTGCTGAGTCACTGGTTTGGCAGTTATGTAATGATATAATAATCCCTTATGATGTGATCAATCAGATACAAAGGGGTTAGGGTGGGATGTAACACCGTACTTAGGTTGCTACCTGATCTCATGAAAGAAGAGTTTCCTTAGGTCATGGCCCTCTATCACCTTTTATCTTAGGAGTCAGAAAGGAGCAGAGAAGGAGGGACCTATCACCAAGAAAGAAGGGTAGGGAGTGGAATGCATCCTTTGGACCTTGGGTTCCTGTGCTGAGGAAACCCTAGACCAGGGGGAATACTGATGCAAGATGCATGCAGATCTCTAAGAACGCTGGGCTCACAGATGTTGAATATAGACAAGAATCTTCCCCTAAAGCTGAGAAAGAAAGAAAGCCTTCCCTTTGAGCTAGTGCTCTGAATCTGGACTTCTAGCTTCCTAAACTTTGGGAGAATAAATTAGTGTTTGTTAAAGCCATTCAGTTGTAGTATTTCTGTTACAGCAGCACTAGATAACTAAGACAGTTTTCTCACCAGGGAAATGAAATCTCCTTCTATCAAATCATTTCCCAAGGAAACAAACCCCACAATTCTTCTTTCCTTCCAACCATTCCCAGACTTTCATAAGAACATATTCAATTCCAATCCTTCCTGTCACTTTTGCCACTTCTTCCTTATTACCTAACCTTAAACATTTTGATTTCCAAGTTAAAGCCCCATCCCACCTTTGTACAACAGACTCCAACATGCTCATTATCTTCTTCATAAAGGATAAACTTGATCAGAAGGTGAAACCAAGGAAAAGTACATGAAAATACTCTGCACTCTTTAAAGTGGCACATAAATAACTATATATTAATATTTAAATATATTACGTATTAACATTTCTTTCTGGTAGGCAATCCAAGTATTATCATAAGGAATGAGGTTCAACAGTCAATTTCTTCAATTTCTACATTTTCATTCTGAGCTATAAAGATGTAAGAGCTACAATTCCTTAAATATTTTAGTATATACTGGAAAACATGCTTCCATTAATATAGTGTTCTGTTAGAGAATAAACCATTTATTACCTAATGTCTAGACAAGTTCATCTATCGTAATATTTTTTGTCTTCAATCCTTCCTGTATGGTCAAGAAAAACTATTTTCTTACACTATTTTCATAATTAAAAACTCAAAGTAGTTATTAAACCACTCAACAAATTCCTTTGCATAGTGTTCAGATTTTCCTTTAATCCAATCTCTAATTTATCTCAACAGGTACCTGACATTCTAGTCAGGTTAGTCCTTGTAGTGTCCCTGAACTAGACAACACAGCCATAGTTCTCAAGTCTATTTCACCTTTTCAAAATCTAAGTGATCCCATAGGACAGAGCAGAATACTGTACGATAGTGTCTCTAAGGCTGTAAATCTTTATGGAAGCAGACTGCCACATTCTTCTCTCACAAGCAGCAGTTATACCACTGACCTTTTGGTTAACAGCTAAGCACTTTAACCACGGCACCTCCAGGATTCTATTTATCCACTAAAGCCCATGCTCCCTCCGAAAATTCTCTCCCTTTCCTGACTTATAATTAACTGTCCTTACAAGTACTGACATAATTAAATCTCCTTTATTACTCAACATTTGTTTGATAAACATAATTCTGTTGATAAATTTTTTAATTTCCTCCAGATGTCCTGGCCAAATACTATCCACGTTTTCACTGCACCTAGTTAAGTAATAGACACACATCAATTTTCGAAATGAACTTTCATATATTCAAATTTATTCCACAAGCCTTATGGAATAATAATTAACCATTCTACCAAAAAATTATTTTTAGGACTAATGTAGGCATATCACATAAAGCCTGGAACTCAGCATGTATGAATATTAAGCTCAATTATATCTGAATTCTGTTGAAAGATATTTAATACAGGAACATAATGACACTCTCCTATTTACTGATAGCAGGGTTATCTTTCTGTCAAGATTTGAGGCTAGAAGAAAAAGGAAAGACATTTTTCAAACAAAAGTTTAGCTGTTCTAACAATGTGGAACAAAACTCAAAATCATAAAAAAAAAAGGCCAGGTTTACAGGTCTGATAGAGCCTGGTGAGACCCCCAAGACTATGGCCCCTAACCACCTTTCATGTCTAGGACTGAACTTACTCTGGTGGCTTCCAGCCAAAGAATAGATAAGGCATATGGGGTGAACATTTATATTAGGTAGATAAATTCCTTGGAGCAATCAATCATGGAGAGATCAATCATGAGAAAACAGAAGGGCAGTGTTTGCACAGGGAGACAGCCCAGGGGGTGGGAATGCATGGGAGGGAATGACACAAGGAAGAGGTAACTATGGGGAGGAAGTGGGAAGAGAACTTTTACATTGTGGGAAATTGCAGTTAATGTCATGATACAAAATGTGTATGAACTGCTGTATGGAAAATGAATTTGCTCTGTAAACTTTCACTCAAATCACAAAATTTTTTTTTTTTAAAAAAATTTAGGTGTCCTCATGTGAAATACTTTAAAGGTTAAATGTTAAGTTTTCATATTTATGAATAATCATGATCTAAAAGAGGTTTTAGTTATGTTTAAAGCAGTTTTTAATAATTTGAGTTTTCACACAAGAACTATTTTATTTTCCTTTAGAATTTTAATTATTAGAGATAGTGGAAGATGGTAGGAAAAACCAATAAAGCAAATGCATTAGTTTACCTCCATGACAACAGAATATCTTCTCATCCACAATGGCAGCTATAGGCAGACAGTTAAAACAATCGGTGAAGGTTTTCCACAATTTAATATTAAACCTTCGTTTGCCTGTAGAGTAAGCAGATAAATAAGAAATAATAAACTACCTAGCTACAAATATTAATATATTAATCTATGTATAATTATAGCATGGCCAGATCTAAAAAATTAAACTGTTTTTTTCTTTAAGCGTTAACTTGTATACATTTTAGAAAGTAATAAATATAATAAACATTCATCATGTTCAGTAAATTTTAAAGACTTTCAAAGAGTGTGCTAGGTGTTTTATGAAACAAAAACACAGAACATTTTCTCTTTTAAGATTATAACACAGCAATTTTGAAATAGTTCAACAGACTATTTTTTTCTTTCAACATTCACCATAGTTTTTTTTTAAGATAATATGTACTTTCTATGTTTGTGTGCCAATTGTTCCCTCTACCCAGGAGGTATTTCTGTATTTTTACAGCAACATGTAGAGAAAAAATTAGTATAGTGACACTTCCTACGATAATACCTCCAGCAGGGAGAGAGTGACTGGCAAACAAATGTAGAAGGCATGTTATTTGCTGGGGGGTGTGGGGGTTATGGAGGATGAGGACAGGACCCAGTACACTAGATAAATACCTAGCCAAATAAGTAAGCAGAAGAGAAAGGGGGTATCTCTGGAGACTGTCCACTTGGCACCACTGTACTGAGTAACACAGTGTAAACTTACTGCCAAGAAAGGAGAATTTCTAAGTGTTTAACTGGTATTCACTTTTGAGTGAGTGAATTAAAAATTGTCACTAGAACAAGTATAGAGACAGAAAGGCTACGATTTTCCTATACTCTAGCACAAACAGGTACGACAAAGACAGTGTCAAGTGTACGTAAACCTCTTGAGAATTACTTGATTTTCACAAATTTGGCAATATGCTACATCAATAATCCAAAGGAAAGATTTAAAACACAAATACGAATTTCTTAGGTTTTTAGGCCATAGATCGCTTCTCAATGAATACGTATAATTCAAAGCAGAGTTTAGAAGCTGATTTTACATACATGATTTCATTGATGTTAGTTTTACCTTCAAGAAGGCTGACTATTCAAGCCTTTATTTCAACTTTGAAGAATATATCCCTATTTCTGATGTAGCTTTACAAACATGATTGTAATTTGACATACTATAACCCACTTCTCACCTGGGCTGATTCAAACATTATATATGAGGATAAAAATGTGATGTAAGATACAGAATCAGTTACATTAGTATATAGCTCCATAAGAATAGATATCATCTGTCTACTGCACTCTTGCATTCCCAGTGTTTAGAAGAGTGCCTAGCATATACCACGTTCTCAAACAGTTGTCAAATGAATGATTATACAGATTGGAGATACTTCACAGTATTAATAGGACTATACAATATAAAATGATGGGAAAAAAGTAAAACCCTATTCTAATAGGGGAAAATTCAGCACTAAAAAAGAGTAAATTCAGTGTAATTTAAATTATTGTAATTTATTCTAAGTTGTAATTAACCAAATATACGCTCCCATATTCTATGTAGCAAACCCAAAAGACCAAGAAAACACTACTGCTATACAACAGCAAATTAGTGGTGGTGCTGTAGTTAAGGCATTCCAGCTGCTAACCAAAAGGTAAGTGGTTCAAACCCACCAGCTGCTCTGTGAGAGAAAGATGAGGCAGGCTGCTTCTGTAAAGATTTACAGCCTTAGAAATCCTATAGGGGTCACTATGAGTCAGAATTGACTCAATGGCAGTGATTTTTGGTTACTGGTGAAAAGGAGTACAATAAAATAAGGATACTCTAGATTATGCAATATTCTTGTTTCTCTTGGTTTACAGATATAGATCACAATTCTAATAATAAATTTTAAATAGTTTCACAGAACTTTGTAATAGTTCTTATGACACAGGGTTGGTAAGTGTTCCTCTGATACCACACAAGAATGCTGACAGCTAAGACCTTAATGGATTCTAGAAAACCAGACGCCAATGCCTTTATTGCTCTCTGCTTCACCAGAATATTTTGACATGCAAACTAACTAATAGAGGTCCCTTTCAGATGAATAAGCTGTAGTCAAGCTGATATAATATTATCAGAGAGATCCCAAGGAAGTAACTAATAACATACATGTTTTTCAGTTTCAGGTTCCTTGTTTGTGAAACACTCTGTCTTTGAGTCTATGCCTAATAGATCGTATTTTGAAAAACTCCGAATCAAAGAAATTCTTTTCAATTGGAAAATTATTTTGGAATTTTCTATTAACTACTAAGTTTTTAGTTTTACTTACATTCATCATAGAATCCATAAATGCGATTAATGCTAGCACACTCATGGTTTCCTCTTAAGAGAAAGAAGTTCTCTGGATATTTGATTTTATAAGCCAATAGCAAACAAATGGTTTCCAAAGATTGTTTTCCTCTGTCAACATAATCTCCTAAGAAAAGATAGTTGGCTTCTGGTGGGAAACCTCCATATTCAAATAATCGCAGTAAATCTGTATACTGTCCATGGATGTCTCCTAAAAATAGAAAAAATCAGTTTTAGAAAATTTGGTTACTATGGTAGGTAGCTTTTAAGAAATGGCTCCCAATGTTCACATCTAATATAATTCCCTCCCCCTGAGCACAGGTGGACCTAGTGACTTGATTCTAGAATATGGCAAAATTGATGGACTGTCACTCCCAAGATAAGGTAACAAGACTGTGACTTCTATAACTGCTTGCAAGCTTGCTCTGATGAAGCCAGCCAGCTGCCATGCTGTCAGCTGTTCTAGAGAAACCCATGTGGCAAAGAACTGAATCTTTCCTAGATGAGCCATGAGATGACTGCAACCAGCTGACACTTCGACTGGAACCCTGTAAGAGAACAAGAGGACCCAACTAAGCTGCACTTGGATTCCTGACCCACATAAAGCGTAAGATAATAGATAAATGTTTTAAGTTACAAAGTGCTGAGATAATTTACTATACAACAATAGATAAATAATACTGCTACTCTTAAACAAGAATTTAGAAAAATGTATCAGTAATAATTTCTACTGTATTCAAAATATTTCTATATTATAGTATTTTTAGGAGTACCTTGGCAATCCTTTGAATCATTTTATTTTTGAGACCACCTTTAAGTAAATACATTTTTCTCATTTAAATTCATAAAAGGGACTGATAATTTCTACAAAACTTCAACTACTACCTCTCTTTTTTTTTTTTTTACTTTAGCATTTGATATTTATTATTAAAATTTAAGTTGCAAATAATATATACCAAAACAGACTTACAGTGATAGTGAAATAGAATTTACCTGTACTCAAAGGTAAGCTTACAAAACCTTTATAAGTTACATGTGCTGTCAAAAATGGAAGCACTGCCATTGGTAAGCTGGTAGCTATCCAAGCCTGTGTCACGTTTAAGATGCATCCAAAAAGACTGTTTGCTATTAGCTCACAGAGAGCAGCACTAAGTCCAATATATGTTGATCCATGTTCAAGTAGATTCCTTGGTAAGAGATATTTTTAAGGTATTTTACTTTTCTTCTTCTGGAAGTTGGTTAATTTTACTGGTTACAATATCAAGAGTTGTTAAGTTTTCCTTGATAGTCTTATCTGGATCATGATTTTCCATCTTGGAGCCTTATGCTCTCCTTCTCTCAGCAGCCGGTGCCTGCTCTGGTTTTCCTCAGCTACTTTGGGGCTCAAAACAACCTCGGCTTTCTTAGCCTGGGCGCAGCCATCTTTGGCTGACACGTGACTTCAACTACTACCTCTTAAAGGTGGTACTCTGAGTTAATTTATTAATTCATTCAACCAACATTTAATCAGCTAATATCTATTTGTTGGGCACTGTACCAAGGAGCACTAAGTGTATTAATAAACCACATGAAGAAAGAGAATAAAAGTATTCAAAGAACACACTCAACAACTACAGGTTACATGGTGTGAATGTGGATCAGTAAGAAATAAGCAGTAGGGAAAAAACCTCTACAAACAATCCTTGATTGAACAAAAAGCTTCTAATAAGTCCATAAAAGCTATGTTATAAACATTAATAACTACTACTACAAAAAAAAAATGCCTGCAGTACCAAACCAAAAAGACACAGTATATACACCACACTTCCTGCTGTTTTTATGTGAACTTACCCCCCCCCCAAGCTACTTTTTATACAATATTCCTCTTGCTGAGTTTTATCAATTTAAGGCTGTAAGTTTTTGGGTTTGGCCAAAAGCTAGTAAGAGTTAACAGAACAAACACAAATTGTAAAGTAACATAAGTTATTATAAAATAATATAAGTTACTTTTTGGGGAGCTCTGGTGGCATAGTGCCTAAGGCATTTGACTACTAACCAGAAGGCTGGTGGTTCAAACCCACCAGCCACCCTCGGAAGGAAGACTGGGCATTCTACTTCTGTAGAAATACTGCCTTGGAAACCCAAGGGCAGGTTGCTATGAGTCTCGATGGCAGTTGAGTTTGTTTCCCCCCCAAAAGTTTCAAAATAAATTAACATAACAAAGTCAGAAGACTGAACCCTCAAATTCTTTATCTGTTTTACTTTTTAATCATGTACTACACAAAGCCCATTTCACCACATCCCTGACAACACCGCATATATAAATTTTTTTTGCAGTCTGATTTAGGTGGGGGGCTTGTTTGAAACTGCATCTTCTTGATTACCAGGTAAGGCTGAGAAACCTACGTTTATTGGTCACTTCAGTTTCTTTTAATATCTGCCTCTTCCTATTTTTGGTCACTTTTAATTTTTGTTGTTTTTCTAAGAACTCTTGATATACTGTGAACAGCAATCTGTTGTACATGTAGCATCTATATTCTTGTTGTAACTGCTTATTTTAATGAAAGTTTCAACTTCCATGCAATTTTATGTAATAAAACTTACCAATCTTTTTTACACAAAATTAAGTATTTTTTTTTTTCTCCAGATCATCCTCAATGTAAATATGGGGAAAAAAGCCTAAGTGATTGAAAATAGATTGTTTCCAACTTTACTCATTTACATACCACAAATTTTCAGCGGTGCTTCCAATTCCAAAAGAATAGGTTGGCTGAGAAAGATCTCCCGAGACTTGATACATAAGCCCCGAACTTCTGCTTCGGTCATCTGCACAATCTTTCCTGGACGACATCCTCGTACTAATAAACAATGAATAAAATGGTCAGTTTTCTAGAATTTATCCATAAGATATAATCCTTGGGGGGCAGGGAAGAGTCATGTTTTGAAGATCAGAAAAGTCATATAGGCAGCAAACTAGAGATGCCTTGTTGTGTCTTATGGGAAACAGTGAGGTTCTTGTATCATCTTTGGCTTCTCCCTTTTGCTGCTGGTTCCCGATGATACTTTTCCAGCCTGCTGCCACCAAAATGCAACCTTCTTCTTTGCTCTCTCCAGTGGCCACCTTGAGGCCTAGAAGCCCAACAGATCTAAAATGTTTCAGGGACAGCATTCTTAAGGGTCTGGCCTATCCTCTAAGCACAGCAAATCCTCAATCTAGCAAAAACCAGAATAGCATCACTAAGAACAAGTGACTATGAAGAAAGATTAATAAGTAGCTGTCAGTAGGCAACACTTCCTTGAAACAGTTATTAGCAGTACCAAGAATTTTAGCAACCATGACCTCTGTTTCCTGATCAAAACAAATTTTAAAAAGGTGCTATGTACTTCTATATATTTAATGCATTAACAGTTGGGCATCATATATAAAAAATAGTCTCTAAAGGTTATTTAGCTGGAGTAAATATTAAGATGAATGAGCTATAAATTCCATAAAATAATATGGCTCTTCAATAACTTCCAGAGTGGGACGAGGGAGGGTAGAATGATGTATGAAGAGGAGAGTGCTTTACTTGCCCTACAGATATGAACTTGCATTCAATTCCTCTTACATCTTTATCTTCTACACTGGCTCTTTCCCTTTAATCTTTAAATATATACTACTAGTTCCCATTTAATCTTAACTGAAAAGGCACTGAACAAACCAACCAAACAAAAACCAACCAGAGACTATGTTCCTAAATTCCCTTACTACTTCTCATTCCTAAGTTTTACAATGAAGTCCATATATTTCTGGCTAAAAATTATGATTTGTCAAGTCAATCAGACAGGCTTTAAAAAAAAAAAAAGGCAGGCCTCCATATACAAAAGTTAATCAATATACACATTCTATTAATGTAAATTCCTCAAATATTCATCATTGTTCTCTTGTATCTAGAATAAACCTATCTGCCTATAATTAGCAGATAAGAACATAAGTGCCTATAAATTATTTTTTCCATAATATTATTTTTTTAAGAAAAGCAAAAAGCATTAATTAAAGTTTCTTTAAGAACTAATGACCAATTTGATTTGCCCTAGGTTTTAAGAAGTAACTAATTTGCATAACTATACTCATAACCAAGGGGCCTGGGTGGTGTAGTGATGAAAGAGTATAGCTGCTAACTGAAAGTTTGGCTTTTCGAACCCACAAGCTACACGGGAAAACAATTTGGTGGTTTGCTTCCATAAACATTTATAGCCTATATGAAAACCAAAGTCACTGCCGTTGAGTTAGTCCCTACTTGTAGTGACCCCTCCTTGGGTTTCTGAGGCAGTATCTTTATGGAAGTAGATTGTCCAGTCTTTCTTCTGAGGAGTGGCTGGTGGGTTTGAACCACCAGCCTTCTGGTTAACAGTCAAATACCTTAGGCACTATGCTATATAGGGCAGTTCTACTCTGCTAGGTAAATCTGCTGCAAAAGATCTCTTTAAAAAGCAAAGATGTCATTTTGAAGACTAAGGTGGACCTAACTCAAGCCATGTGAGTTGCCTCATGTGCATGTGAAAGCTGGACAATGAATAAGGAGGACCAAACAGCAGAAGCCTTAAATTATGGTGTTGGTGAAGAATACTGCAAATACCACAGACTGCCAGAAGAACGAATAAATCTGTCCTGGAAGAAGTGCAGCTGGAATGCTCCTTAAGAAGCCAGAGTGACCAGACTTCATCTCACTTACCTTGGTCATGTTGTCAGAGGATCCAGTCTCTGGAGAAGGATATCATGCTTGGTAAAGTGGAGGGTCAGAGAAAAAGGGGAAGACCTTCAATAAGATGGACTTATGATAAAGCAGCTGCAATGATGGGCTCAAGCATATAGCAAGGATTGTTAGGATAGCATAGGACCAGGCAGTATTTTATTCTGTCATAACATGGGATCACTGTGAGTGGGAGCAGACTGGGTAGCACCTAGCACCACCACCACCACCACCACTTTGTCCTATGGGATCACTATGAATCAAATCAACTGGATGGCAATGAGTTTGGTTGTAGTTTATAGTTATAACTAGGGCTTCAAACCAGTTTGACCTTCTGCTGAGAATGTGAATTTCCAACCCAGATACAGTGAATCACAATCTAGCTTCTTAAACGTATATTCTGATTCAGTATGTCTGGGTGGAAATGCAAATTATCAGCAGAGGGTCAAAATGGAATGAATTGGTTGGAAGTCTTGTTCCTAACAAAAGTAAACAAAGAGGAGACAGAGACAATGTTCAAATGTGCATTAGTTAATATACCAGTTACTAAGTGTATCCTTGAAATGCAAAATATTGATTAAAAAACTGCTTTTGTTATGGCAACTCAAATATCCCCTCAAACATCAATTACCTATTCTTGATGCACATTTGGATTTTCCTCAGACCAAAGTAACCAAAAAATCCTCAACTGCCATCAAGTAGATTCAGATTCAAGCCAGAATAGAATCAACATATTTGTCAGAGTAGAACTGTGCTCCATGAACAGACTGCCAGGCCTTTCTTCTCAGGTGGCTCTAGAGGGACTTGAACTTCTAACCTTTCAGGTTAGCAGTCAAGCTTGTTAACCTTTTTCACCACCCAGGGACTCTATATCTAATTTTCTCTCATTAAGCAACTGGAGTGCTTAACTTCATTTCCCTGTCACAGGAACAATTCTTAATCTTGGCATCAGTTTAAAACTTGGGAAATGATGACTAAAAAATAGTTCTTCCACCAATGAGTCGAAGACCAATGTGTTTTAGTTTAAGGGAAAAAAGTATAAACTTTGTAAGCTTAAAGATCTCTAGTTGCTTTCAGATGACAAATACAATGCTTAAAGTGATTATTTAGAAAATTTATTATTCAAAAAATATTTGAGAAGTTATGATGTATTAATGGCCCAATTGTGTCAGTGGATAAGACAAAACACTTCTGGCTCTTATAAAAATGTTCACAATTTCTGTTTGTGATCTGATATTAATAAAACATTTTTTTAAGTTACTAAAATTTAATCGTAATTTGATGGCAATCATTAAGTCAAAAGCCTAGTGCAGGTGACTTTAATGTGAATTTGAAGTCTTGAAAGAACAATGATAAATATTTCATCTTATATTTGTTTTCTCTGTAAATTACATATATTTAATTTTGGTTACACAACGACTACTTAAGTTACACTGAACTCCAACATTCTTAGATAGCTATAAAATGCTTCAACTTGTAAGTCATACTAACAGAAACAAAAAATCTACCAAAGTGAAAAATAACACCGCACTGCAGAAAAACATTTTGTATTTTATTGTTCAAGGATGCACATTTTCCTCCAATTATTATCTCTGAAACTAAGAGATAATTTATAATCAATAGCTTCTTACAACTGTAACTGACATTACTTTTTACCCTTAAACCAAACTCACTGCCATGGAATCAAATCCAACTCACAGAGACCCCCTATGGGTTTCCAAAGTGGTAAATCTTATGTAAATAGATTGCCAGTCTTTCTATCGTGGACTGGCTGGTGGGTTTGTACTACCAAACTTCTGGTTAGCAGTCAAATACCTCCGGCACTATGCCACAAGAGCGCCTTCAGAAAGTCCTTAGACTCCTTAAAAGTTGGTAAGAAGTTCACCTTAGTGCAACATAAAAAAATGGTATATTTCATAATCAATGACATTTCAGCAGTTGATGAAATACAGTGAGAGAAACATAAGGAGTTCCAAAAGTTTAGACTTAAAAATGTTAAGAATGAATTATTCAAATGTTTGGGAGAATAGGGTAGAATGGCTCAGAGTGTTTCTATCTGTCTCCAAGAGCACTTCAAACTTCTCAGTCATCTGAGAAAAGAAGAAACTGAGCAGCCTGGTATACAGGGTAACTCAACCATTATGAGCACAATCTCCACAAGAATTCTAGTATTTGGGGTAGATGAGCCTACACATCAAACGTCTCAATAGATTATGAAAAGACTATAAATCTGCATACTTCACTAGGTGCAATGCAATTTTACACTCATCATGTCATTTAATCCTTTTGATAATCTGAGAAATTAGAAATGAAATTATCTCAACTGTACGATAAGAGAGATAAAATAACTTGCACAAAATCACAAAAGTCCAGGTTTTACAAGACTGAAAGGAATGAAAAACAGCAGAGTATTTAGTACCAAATTTTCTAACTCAAGACAAACTTTTTCACTTTATCACATAAAATATTTCAGTATACAATAATTTTCAATTACTTATTCCTGAACCATATTTGGATTTGGAGGCGAGGTAGAATGAACTAAGGGGGTAGTTACTACAAATACCTACCATACTATTAGTACTCAGAAAAATTTCTGATATATAAAGAATATTAATCTTAAATGTGTAATGTGATGTATGGTGACTAGGTGGTTCCAACTCATAGCAACCCAACGCACAACAGAAGAAACACTGCACGGTCCTGCACCATTCTCACAATTGCTGCCATGCTTGAACCCATACTTGTAGCCACTGTGTCAATCCATCTCACGAGGATCTTCCCTGTTTTCACTGACTCTCTACCAAGTATGTTATCCTTCTCCAGAGACTGGTCCCTTCTGATAACATGACCAAGGAAAGTGAGATGAAGTCTGGCCACTCTTACTTCTAAGGAGCATCGCGGCTCCAATTCTTCCAAGACAGATTTGTTCATTCTTTTCAAGTCCATACTTTCCATATTCTTCACCAACACCACAATTCAAATGCATCAATTCTTCTTTGATCTTTCTTACTCATTCTCCACCTTTCATATGCAGATGAGGCTACTGAAAATACTAAGGCTCTGGTCAGGAGCAGTTCAGTCTTCAAAATGACATCTCTGCTTTTTACAACTTTTTAGAGGTCTTTTGCAGCTGACTGTCCAATACAATACATCATTTCATTTAATTTCTTCCATGGGCGTTGACTGTGGACCCAAGTAAAAGGAAATCCTTTACATCATCACTTTTCTCCATTTATCATGATGTTCGTTACTGGTCCGGTTGTGAGAAGTTTAGTTTTATGTTATGGTGCAGTCCACAGTGTGCAGGCTGTAATCTTTGATCTTCATCAGTAAGTGCTTCAAGTCTTCTTCATATTCAGCATGCAAGGTTCTGTCAACTGCATTTCACAGGCTGTTAATGTGTCTTCCTCCAATCCTGATGCCAAGATCTTTACATAGTCCAGCTTCTCAGATTATTTGCTCAGCATACAGATTGAATAAGTAAAATAAACACCTTTCCTGAATAAACTATGCAGTATCCCCTTGTTCTGTATGAATGACTGCCTCTTAGTCTAGGTACAGGTGTCTCATGAGCACAATTAAGTGTTCTGGAATTCCCATTCCTTGCAATGTTATCCATAACTTGTTATCCACACAGAATGTCTTTGCATAGTCAATAAAACACAGATAAACATCTTTCTGGTATTCTTTGCTTTCAACCACGATCCATCTGACATCAGAAATGATTTTCCACGTCCTCTTCTAAATTCAGCTTGAATTTCTAGCAATTCCCTGTTGATGTACTGTTGCAAATGTTTTTGAATTACTCTCAGCAAAATTAGTTGTGTGTTATAGTAATGATATTATTCCATAATTTCTATACTGTGTTGGATTGGGTTCTCTAGAGAAACACAAAAACCAGCAAAGTATATATATATATATTTATAGAGAAAGAGAGAGAGAGAAATTTATCTTAGATAAATGGCTCACAAGCGTGTAGAAGCCGACAAGTTCAAACTGAAAAGTTCGTCTCTGGAGGGGGATGGGGCCCAGGGCCGTCTGGCTTTCGCACGCATGGCAGAGGAGTTCAAGTCACAATGTTCGTCTCTGGAGAGAGATGGGGCCCGGAGTCGTCTGGTTCCCGTAAGCACAGTAAAGCCGAGAGAATCAAGCTGACACGCAGTGCGCTGGTCACTGTTCCCAACAAAGAAAAAATCCGAAAACCTCCAGGGCGAGCAGCGAGCTGTTCGCTCCAGGAAGTGTATAGTCCGGAATGCCGTTCTTCCAGTTTGTCCCTGGGATAGTATTGCAGGTAGGCCACACCCCTGGGGAAACTCCCCCTAGACCAACCGGCCGCTTAGAACGCAGTCATGTGATCTATCATGGGAACCACCACTCACAACTGGAGTCCAGCCAAGTTGACACATCTTCAACTATCACATATACCCTGTTGGATCACCTTTCTTTGGAACTGGCACAAAGATGGATCTCTTCCCTTGGCCAGATGGCTGTTTTCCAAATTTCTTGGCATAGATGAGTGCACATCTCAAATGCTGCATCTGTTTGCCAAAACATCTCCACTGGTATTCCATCAATTCCTGAAGCCTTGTTTTTGCCAATTACTTCAGTGCAGCTTGGACTTCCTTCTTCAATACCATCAGTTCTTTATCATATGCTACTTCCTGAAATGGCTGAACATCGATCAATTCTTTTTAGTACAGTTCTGTGCATTCCCTTCATCTTCTTTTGATACTCCCTTTTAGCGTTATGCAATGCAATTGTCTCCAATGATACTTCCTGCCTTAGAGCCTACTTTTTCTGATATTAAAATAGCCCAAATCAGCTTTCTTTTAATTAATGTGTACATGATATATACTTCTCATTCTTTTACTTACCCATCTATGTTGTTGTAAACAACTACACAGTTTTGTCTTCTCAGTTTTATCTTAATTTGAATGTTTAGTTCATTTAAAGGTAAATTTAAAAGTAAGGTTCATTTAAAAGTAAAGGTACTATAATGAGTAAAGTTGGTTTAAGTCTATCATATCCTGTCATTTGTTTTCTATTTCTTCTATCAGTTCTTCACTCCTTCATTTCTCTTTTTTGCATTCCTTTGGAGTAATAATTTTTTATTCCATCCTCTCCTCCACTAGCTTTTAAATTATATATATTTAAAATTTCCTTTTTAGTGGTTAACTCTAGAATTACAAACGGACTTTTCATAGGTAATAACCTCCCCCTCCAGCATTTGTGGTAGAGTTATCATGTATTGCTTCTACCTATTTTAATCCCCACAAAGCATAGTTATGATTTTAAACTGCCAGTATTAATTTACATACTTTTATTTTCATTATTATTATTCATTCCTGCCTGCAAATTTTTTGCTCTTATCTGAGATAATTTTCTTTCAACACAAAACTTTTTTTAGTATTTTCAGTGTCAGTCTATTAGCAATAAATTCTCTCAGCTTTAGTTTGTCTTTATGTTGCCTTAATTTTTAAAGGCTATCCTCACTAGGTTTAGAATTCTAGGTTAGCATTTTTTTCTTTTAGCACTTTAAAGAGGTCATTCTATTGTCTTCTGGCTTCCATAATTTCAGGTGATAAATCAGCCTTCATTCTTACAGTTTCCCCTGAAGGTAATGACAATTTTCCTCTGGCAGCTTCTAAGATTTTTGTTTTCTTTGGTTTTTAGCAGTTAAGTCAATGATGGGTCTCCATATGGTTTCCTTTGTATTTATCCTGCTTGGAGTTCACAGAGCTTCCTGATTTTGAGTTTTTATATCTTTCTCAGTTTTGGAACATTCTTAGATCAGTATTTCTTCTGTCCCATTCTCTACTTTTTCTATTTATGGGACTCTGATTATACAATGTTAGTTCTTTCATGGGTCTAACATTGTCTCACATTTTTCTCATGTACTTTTCTGTATTTTCCCTTCATTTTTTTTTCTCTTAGCATTGGGTAACTTCTACTGTTTTCCAGTTTACTAATCTAACCCTCTAATGTTTCTAATTTGCTATTAAACACAATTTCAAAATTCATTTTAGTTTTGTATATATATTTTTTAATTCTAGAGTTTCCACTTGACTTTTTTAATGGCATCTAGGGTTCTGATAAAATTCTCCATCTTTTCCTCTTTTATCATAAGCATATTGACTATTTAAAAAATTTCTGTGTAATAATTGTAATATCTAATTACCTATGGATTTGTTTTCATGTTTTTTCTCTTGATTACTAGTCAATTAGCTTTATCAGTCTAGATGGAATATTAAATCATGAAGGAAAAACAGTAGAGGTTCTGGATGACATTTTCCTCCAAAGAAGGTTATTTCCTTTGGCAGACTATAAGAATACCAATGACTCACCTAGGTTGCCCTGAGGACTGGTTTATTTCAGTTTTGCCTTCAGTCTTAGCAAGTGGCCCTAACAGGGTCTCAATGGAAAACCCAGGGTACAGTAAGGTCACTCTAACTTGGGAGGGTTTGAACCTCAAATTTTGCCTCCCTAGCACTAGGAAGATACTGAATTATCTTGCTCAGATCTTTAGTTTCCCAGCTGCCATTTCCTGCTGTGTTACTTGGGATCTTCTTTTAGACACATACAGCTCATTAATCAATCAATGACTTTAGGGAACCTGACTATAGATTTTGAGACTAGCTTGTATGTGGCTCCTTCTTTCTTCTCCTTATTTTCTCACTTGTAACTTCTTTGGCAGCCTCAAACTTCAACCTCTCTCTAGCCCAGAACTACCGCTTTTTGTTTGGGCTTTATTCCTTCATATGACAAACTAGGAAATGTCTCCAGGAAAAAAGCCAGGGTGACTGACAATGTCTTGTTAGGTGCTTCCTGTCTCTGTAAGAACATGGCTCTCAATAATTTCCTGTGTTGGTGGCTCTTCAACAATGAAATGGCTGTGCAAGAACAGAAGAGGCACACAAAATACGATCAGTGGCTACATGCTGGAAATTAAAATAATCATAAAGAATTTTGAGGATACCCTGCCAATGGCTAGACATAATGAATCCAAGCTACATATTTTACCTGACTTAACCAGTCACACAACTTTGATGGGAGAATCAAGGTCTCTTGACTCCTAGAGTGAGGTACCTTTCTGCACCATCATGTTTACATCATAAATGGGGAAACAACACCACCACCACCGGGGTTTGGAAAACTATCACCTTTAGGCCAAATCTGGATCACTGCCTGCTTTTACACGGTTTATGAAAAAAGAATGATTTTTATAATTTTTTAAATAGTTGGGGAAAAAAATAAAAACAGAATATACTTTGTTGACATACACAGAAACATACGAATTTCAAATTCCGTGTACGAAAATAAAGTTTTACTGAATATAATCACTCTTTCATTTATGAACTGTCTATGGGAGCTTTTGCACTACAACAACAGAATCGAGTAGTTGCAATAGAGACTATATATGGCATTCTCATTGCTTCACCGTTCAGTGTACTATGAATTGCAGAAATGCAGTTACAACTTAACAACATTTTTAATGCCACACATATTGCCATACCAGGATATTTTATTTTACTTTTACTACCAGTGAATACCCATCACGTCAAAGAAAAGTAGACTTGAATGTTGTGTTTTTAAGGCCTTGTGGAGTGTGTATTATTCTGTTATAAAGTCAGCTAGCAAAACACTGTTGCAATTATAACTCTGCTAAAATAACGTCACTTGTGTCCACTTTATGAGACTAAACAGTCATCATAGGAAAGCAATTGTCTGAAATACTAAGAAAATTTAAAATAAATCCTACCGTCACAGAATTTCTTCAAGAAATAAAAAGGAAGTTGCTACCAAAGTAAGCTCCAACTGGCTTATTTATTAGTGAAGAGTACATTAAATTTTGTCTGACTGGAGAAGCTGAAGAAATGTATCCTGACAAAATGCACTTGTTTAAGACTATTAAACTCTTGGCAAGAACAGCACTTAAAGAGTTGAGGACAATGGAGCAATATCAATAAACAAAATAAAAACAAAAATGCAAGAGAAACAATTTCTAATATTTTTCTCTGGTTCCTGATGCGAAACAGATGTTACTGATACTCTATACAGGGCAACTACAGGCCTGAATATTTTCAAAGAAGCTGAGAAAAAACTAATTTATAACAACTTGAAGTGGAAATCTGCTGAAGTATGATAATTCATTTGTTCTCATGGACTTAACCATTGCCAATTCTGTGAATATCTGTAAGCAACAGAAAGTGAATACCCTGACTTGTCCTACCAGGCAGCAGGCTTAGCAGTGGTAAAGTTTCAAGGCTTTTTTTTTTTTTTTTGAGTTCAGGGATAAGACTGAAATTTTTCTGAATGAGAATAACCACTTTCAACGTCAATTAGTATTATCAAGCACTGAATGACTTTAGAATGTTTTTTTGCCACAGATTTCGTAATGTCCTTTAGTGAATTCAAAAAAGAACTACAAGGTAAAACAATGCTTTTATATGAAATTATATTGTGGTTAAGTCATTTTGACAACTAATGTTGTCTGAGTCACAAATATTATCAAACTGTTCATATACTTCCCATGCTACCAAAAGTTAAAATATGAAGCGAGATCTTTATTCCCACACAAATTTGCAGTGGATAAATTTTTTGAGCTTAAACTATAGTTCCAGTATTGCTTCTCAGACCTTGATGCAAATGCAAAGGAGATGTCCATAGAGCAAAAAACTTCTATTGGAAATGATCAATCTGCAATAACATGCTAAAAGGCAAATAACAAAAATCTAATAAATTTATTTAATGCTTTCCACACGCTCAATTAAAACCATATGCTTGTGGCCTGATAGGGAGCTCTGGTGGCATAGTGCCTAAGGCATTTGACTGCTAACCAAAAGGCTGGTGGTTCAAACCCACCAGCCACTCCTTGGAAGGAAGACTAGGCAGTCTACTTCCATAGTGACACTGCCTTGGAAACCCAAGCAGGGGTCGCCTATGAGTTGGATCTGACTCCATGGCAGTGAGTTTGGTTTGGTTTGTTTGTGGACTGATATTAGTAGTTGGCAGTACCTGGGGCTGCCATTACTCAAAATCGACTTCAATGGCAACTAACAACAATCTCTGTGAAAAGACATCTTCCAAGATAAAATGTGTAAAATCTCATCACAGGTTAGCATTAACTGGTTTATAATCAAATTTTCATAAGGAACACTACCTTTGAATCCCAAGTAAGCAAAATGTTATCTTCCCTCAAAATAATTCCTTTCTTCACCATTATTTTACTCAACCACTGTATTTTGAATTTCATATAATTGTATACAAGTTCTTCTAATGCAAATTTGTCTTTTAAATTACAAAGGGTGTTTTTATATATAACTGTGTGTACATACACACACACAAATTTATCTTTCAATAACCATCTGCTATTTTCCCCAGTAATTTCTTACTTATAACTGCCTTTCTAAAATCAATAGGATGGCGATAAAAAGAAACTTAACTCCATCATCCATGCATGTCTGTCCAATGAAATCTTAGTAATCTAACTAACCTTGGATATTTTAACTTCCACTTAACCCCACCCCCACAAAAAGATTCACTCAAAGTTACATACCAATTAATGGCAAGTTAACACAAATTCAGATTTACTTATTTTTTCCCCACCAGTTCCTCCATATTTGAGCACATAAGTCTGCTTTAAGAAACAGAAAAGAAAAATTTTATAATTGGCTAAAATGTAGAATTTGGTTCTAAATGAAAGAATTAGGCAGCTGCTGTAATTTCAATTCATCTTAAGTTTGTCTGGTAACTCACTGTCATTCAGTCAGATCCGACTCATAGAGACCCCCTCCTTGGGTTTCTGAGGCATTATCACTATGGAAGCAGACTGCCCAATTTTCCTTCCGAGGAGTGGCTGGTGAGTTTGAACCACCAGCCTTCTGTTTAGCAGTCAAATGCCTTAGGTACTACATCACCAGAGTTTATCTGGTAGGAATAATTAATGTGGGTTCAGAGCCAAAAGATGGTCTTCAGGAGTACTGTATATACTTTGTGTGTACATGAACATATATATTTTTTTGAGGCAAACCAAAATGATCATGAATTTTCAAAGGAGTCTCTGAATCACCCTAAATTAAGAAAAAAATAATCATTTCACATACATTGGTAAACAAATAGCCACTACAATAAAGAAACAAACTAAAACGAGACTCACTGCCATCAAATTGATTACAACTCACAGTGAATCCCACTGGGTTTCCAAGGCTATAAATCTTTATGGAAGCAGACTGTCTGCTTTCTTCTGCAGAGCGGCTGGTGTGTTCAAACCACTGATCTTTTGGTTAGCAGCCAAATGCCTGCTAACCACTACTACACCACTAAATCTTCTTAAAATGAGAAGTACAGAAGTAAAGTAATAAACGGGAAGACTAGATGTTTCAAAAACAGAGGAGAGCCCTAGCTCAATGGCTCTCAAAGTATGATTCCTTTTTCACTGAGTTGACAACTGCATTGATAGGACAAAAGTAATGGTGAGTAAAAATGCTGTCACTTTAACATAAATCAGTGGCACCAAAGTATGTTGGTAGTCACTGTGTTGTTCAGTGCCACACACTTGCAGTAAGAAACAAAACAAGCCAGTTTCACTTAAGAATGCCCTTGATGAAGCAGTAAAATTATCAATTTTATTAAATTTCAACTCTTGAATACGCACACAGCTCTTAAGTATTTTGTATAGGAAAATGGAAAGTATCTATAAAGTATTTCAGCTGTGTAGCAAAGTACAGAGGTTGTCTCAAAGACAAGTACCTGCATGATAGTTTTAGTTCCAAGCTAAACTAGTCACATTAAAAACAAAACAAACAAAAAAAACCCGAACACCTTTTTTTGCTGTAAAGCACAACTGACAAACTATGATTATTCAGGCCTAGGTGTTTAACAGATATGGTCTTGAAAATGAACACAGTGAGCCTGTCACTTCAAGAACAAACTGACAGTATTTGTTGCCAATGAGAAAATTCAGGCTTTCAAGTGAAAATCATTATTTTAGAGGCTTTGTACTCAACACCACAAACTTGACAGCTTCTCCTCTCCATGCAAGGACTTGCCTTAGGATCTGTTACTGTGGTATTAACAAATGTGATTTTATTTATTTATTTTCGGGGGAGGGGGGATGTATATAAAAAAAGTGTTAACATTCAGATCAGTATTTTCCAAAAACTGATGCAAGTTACAAAATCATGGAGAATTAAAGAAGATCCTTTTTTTTTTTTTTTTAAATTGTGATATGGGTGAAAATGTACAGTGCAAATTCACTTTCCATACAGCAGTTCACATACACTTTGTCTCATGGCATTGACTACAATTTACCACAATGCAACAGCTCCCCCTCCCACTTCCTCCCCATAGTTACCTCTTCCCTGTGTCCATCCCTCCATGCACTCCTGTCCCGAGCTGTCTCCCTGTGTATAAACAGCCCTTTTTTCTCCCACGATTGTTCTCTCCAAGGAGTGTATCTACCTCAGGTAAATGCTCAACTCATACGTGTGGGCTCAATTCCAGACGTGAAGGGCAGCTAGGGGGCATAGTCTCAGTGGTTCCACCAGGCTCTATCAGACCAGCAAACCTAGTCCCCCCACCGCTTTCTTTTTCCCAAATGATTTTGAGTTTTCTTCCACACTGTTCTACCTCTCTATCCAAGATCTCCTACACTGATCCCCCTTTGAGTAGCTGACAGTGGTAGCTGGGCACCATCTAGTTCTTCTGGTCTCACAGTCATATAGGCTGCAGACTGCATGGTGTACCAGTTGCTAGGACTAATTCTTTCCATGAATCTTTGGTTTTCTTCATTAAAGAAGATCCATTTAAAGTACAAGACAAATCAGTGGATTTTAACCAGTTAAGAAAATTAAAAGTTAACTGACATTTTAGATTCTACATTGCAACTAACCTCTAAGAAACTGCCACTTGTTGATTTTTGATTTATTATCAGAGAAAAATATCCACAATTACCTAAGAAAGGTATTAATATACTCCTTCCTTTTCCTGCTACATATCTGTATAAGCAGATTTTCTTCATATGCTTCAACCAAAATGTATCAAAACAAAGATACAAGAATTCAGAAGTCTTCTATTAAACCAAACATTAAAGAGATAGGCATACATGTAAAACAATGACACTCTTCTCACTTTTCCTGTTTTAGAAAATAGTCCTTTTTCATAAAAACATCTACTTCCATAGCAATATGGCCTTGGAAACTCAAGGAAGGGTCGCTATGAATTGGGTTTGACTCGACAGCACATAACAACAACAACAATATGCACTTATATGAAAAATGTAACAGGTTATCATTATTTTAAATCAATTAATGAGTTTATATTTTTAAAATTTTCAATTTATTTTCTAATTTATATAACTCATATAAATTAAAGCTCTTAAGGTCCTCAATTCTTTTTAAGAGTGGCAAGAGGTTCCAGCCTCAAAAAATGAGATCCACTGTCCTACTCCCTAGGCAACAGAAAGCATATAGTACATGTTAAAAACACCTTAAATCACTTTTTAATATTTTATTCTGCCTAGAAATCTCTCTCTGTCCCAGCACTGATGTTGGTATCTCTAGTATGTACAAGAAAAGGGGGCAGAGCAGAAATTAGAATATAGGCAGAAGCTGTATCTTTTACCCTTATGCAACACATCCTCTCACTATATCACACTTACTGATATTTCTCAGTAAACATTTAATTGAGTAAACTTGATTATCATCATGGGGAGGAAGACTGGACAATCTACACGTGTAATGATACTGCCTTAGAAACCCAAGGAGGGGTCGCTATGAGTTGGATGTAACTCAATGGCAGTGAGGTTTTTTTTTAAATTATCATTCAGCATTTACTTAACTATTGGGATTGGTGTCTGACTCATAAAATATATTCCTTTCTGTCATTATCTAATTTAGACTTTACTCTCACTTACAGGTTTTCAGTATCTTATTCAAAAGACTGGCGATGTTCTCTCACTACTTTGGCTCAATTATTTGATAAATATTCAAATGCCACTGATGAAAACTACCAATACTTACATAGTCTCTTGCTCTAGTTATTTAAAATAAAAAAACGAATGATTATTACTGCTCAATATGACATTAGAGACTGCTATATAATACCTGATGTTCTCAAACTCATAATGAAAATTAAGTTTTGATTTCTTTCAGTGTTGAAAATGAGAGGCAGAATGGGTATGTGTGTGCTAAAACGGTATTGGACAAATGCTCAAAGCAGGAAAGGTGTGCTGGTAAACCTGGTATAAGTGTGCTGGGTATTTCTGTTACTAACTTCCTGAGAATAAAATTCCTTTATGGTGAAATAAACTGTCAAAGTCTTGAAATTACATAATGAAGGCATGTGTCAAGACGCAAAGACAATGTTCTCCCTAGGTTGTACACATAACTAAAATACCTCCACATGTCTTTGCACAGATACAAGCAAATTTGGGAAGGACAACCCTAACGTCAGTGATTTGCAGGAAGGGGAGGGGTTTTACCAAACCACACAATTGCATACCCTCATTAATCACAGGCTAATAGTGTAGAAGCAAAATAAAGGAGAATCACTACCCTTCACAGAAACATAAATCTTGCAGTTTATATTTCATATCTAAATATTAACTTTTCCTATTGCATGCAACATACCCACGTAGACCAGGAACTAACCACCTCCACCAACCAGGAAAAGGCAGAGGAGGAATGAATCATAGTCAATTGGCATAACAGTCTTAAAAGACTGTTAGTGGCCATATAAGGTACAACTATTAGACTCTCCTCTCTGGAACAAAGAAGAGTGAAGAAAAATCAGAGACATGTGAAACCAATTAGTCCAAAGAACCTAAGCCTCCACAATGACCCTGAGACCAGAAGAACCAGACGGTGCCCTGTTACCACTACTGACTGCTCTGAAAGCAATCACAATAGAAGGTCCTGGATACAGTGGGAGAAAAATGTAGTACAAAACTCAAAATCATAAAAGAGACCAGGCTTGCTGGTCTGATCGAGATTGGTGGAACCGCTGAAACTACAGCCCTTAGACAACCTTCAAGAGTGGAAATAAATTCACTCCCATAGCTCAACTTTCAGCCAAACAAAAGACAGGCCTATAAGGTGAACAATAACACCAGTGAGGTACATACTCATTAGAACAATCAACCATGGGAGATCAAAAGGGTGGCATTTGCCCAGGGATAATGCTCTGAAGGAGGGAATAGCAAAGAAGGGAAATGGTAAACAAAGAAGTAGGAAGAGTGCTTGTGTTAGGCTGGGTTCTCTAGAGAAGCAAAACCAGTAAAGCTTATACAGAGAGAGAGAGAGAAAAAAATTTATCTTAATGGGTCACACACTTATAGAAGCTGGCAAGCCCCAAGTTCTTGGATCAAATGTCAAATTGGAGGCTTTACCCAACTCACACAGATGCAGGGGCTGATGAGCTCAAGGTTGGCAGGCAGTATACCGGCTGTTGACTCCAAAAAATGACGAATCCAAGCTCTCCAGGCTGAATGGTGGATTGTTTGCTCATGGACAGTTGCAGGCAGCACAACAGAAGAGTCCACAGAAGAGTGGCTCTTTTCCCCAGGATGTCCATAAATATATTAGAAGCAGGCCACACCCTTAGGGAAACTTCCTTTCAATGGATTGGCTGCTCAAAACATACATCTGATCTCATCATGGGAATAATCCATGTCATAACTGCTTAAACCACTCAGAATTGTGGTCCAGCCAAGTTGATACACAACTCCAACTATCATAGCACTGTTACACTGTGGGGATTGCAATCAATGTCACAAAACGTGTATGAATTGTCAAATGGGAAATCGATTTGCTCTATAAACTTTCCCTCAAATCACAATTAAAAAAGCACTTTCTTTTACAGAGTGTATAACAAGAGAATGAGGTGTAAAAAAAATCTCATTTTACCTACTCATAACCACTACTTCAGAGGTAACCGCAATTCAATCTTGGAGGTAAGGCAGGGAATGTAGAAGAATTGTGACCTTGAGCTCTTTCTCTCTCCTACTTTCACTGGTCCTCTATTCTTCCAGGGAGAATAAACCTTGAAATGGCTATTTAAAGCTGCAGGGAGCAACACTGGCTGACTGAGGGTATATGTTTGCATCCAATCATAATTATATCCTAAAAAATTCCACTGGGAGTCGCCATCCATCACTAGAACCACCATACCAAGGGCTAACCTACTGATATTTATAAACCATTTCTTCCCCCTATTTCTCTATATGCCAAGACTTCCAGGTTAATCTTTGTATCAGAAACAATCTATCTTAATTTGTATTTCTAAGTCTCTTGACACTCTTATGTATTTAGAGTATCTTACTTCTGTTAGAAATATTTGTGAATTTATGCTATCGTAATGTATACTGTTAGAAAATAAATGTGTAGAAGGTGGGGGTTGGGAAACAAAACTCTACTAGATGCAGTTTATGCTGGTGGTTCAAACCCACCAGCCACTCCTCAGAAGGAAGATGGGGCAATCTACTTCTGTAGTGATACTGCTTCGGAAACCCAAAGAGGGGTCGCTACGAGTCAGTCCGACTCAATGGCAAACAACAACAACAACAACAACAATCCTAAATCTTAATTTAACCCTGTCACTAACTTCAGATTTGAACAGATTTCTAAATCTCAATGAATCTTTAGATATTTACCAGAAAATCTTCAACTCCTTAAATGCTATGTGCATTCAAATAGCAAAGTCAAACACCTCCAGTCCAGTTTCTCAAACTGTCAGTTTCCTTCAATTGCTAGAAATTAATTTATGAAACAAATTACCCTAATCTCTAAATCAGTTAAAAACTGTACCACCAACTTTATGCCTCCTCTAACTTCTCATCCAAGAAGAAATAATGATCATTAAACTATCGCTCCGATGCTCTCTCCTATTCCCCCGCTAAAAGGAGCTCTAGTGGTACAGTGAGTATAGCACGTGGCTGCTAATGACAAGGTCAGCAGTTCAAGACTGCTCTGAAGAAAGATGAGGCGATCTACAACCTTGGAAGCCTAGTGGGGGTCTCTATGAGTCAGAGTTGACTTGACGGAAGTGGGTATTTCCCACTTACTTTTTTTTTTTTTTTTAAACCAGATCTGGCTTCAGATCTACCACAACATTCTCCTCAACCTAAGCAGAAGTTGAGAGCAGCAACTAGAACTTTCCTTCAACTTGGCTAACTTATTTACTACTGGGGTCAGAATTAAACAATTTAATCAGAAAGGGGCTTTAAGCAGTCTGGTACTTCCTCAAAAGATTAAACACAGAATTAGCATATGACCCAACAATTCTACTCCTAGATATAATCCCAAGAAAAACAAAACGTATGTTAACACAGAAACTTGTACATGAATGTTCACAACACTGATCCTAATAGCCAAAAGGTAGAAACAGCCCAAATGTCCACTGATGATAAATGGGTAAATAAAATGCAGGATATTCATACAACAATCTACCATAATCTACTTCTGTAGAGATACTGCCAAGGAGGGGTCGCAATGAGTTGGATCCAACTCAACAGCAGTGAGTTGGGTTGAATTTTTAGATGCATACAACAGAGTTATTATTTAACCATAAAAAAGAATGAAGTACTGATACATGCTTCAACATAAGTTTCACTTTGAAAACAATGTGTTAAGTGAAAGAAACCAGTCACAAAAGATAACATACTACATATATGACTTCATATATATGGAATGTCCAGAATAAGAAAATCTACATAGAGAGACGGTAGATTAGGGATTGCCTAGGACTAGGGCGAGTACTAGTGGAAAAAAGGGAGTGATTAACAGGATAAGGTGATAAAATGTTTATTGTGGTGATGGTTGTACAACACTGTGAATATACTGTTGTTAGGTGCTGTCGAGTTCGCTCCATTGGCTCCAACTCATAATGACCCTACACACAACAGAACAAAACACTGCCTGGTCCTGGGCCAATCTCACAATTGTTGCTACGTCTGACCTCATTGTTCCAGCCACTGTGTCAATTCTTCTCATTTTTGCTGACCCTCTACTTCTACATCTATTACTATGATATCCTTCTCCAGAGACTGGTATATTTAGTGACTATACTAAGCACCATTAAACTGTATGCTATAAGTAGGTGAGTTGTATAATTTGTGAATTCTCTCTCAATAAAGCTGTTAAAAAAAAAAAAAAGAAAGAAAAAGGGGCTTTAATGTAGTTTCATTAATCTATTTTGGTTTTCAAATACCTTCTAGGTTTTTTTAACCTCCAAAAGGACACATAAGAGGAAAACTTCCTACTTGCTTAGTCTTATCAGCTTAATTGAATCTTAAGAACACATGGTCCACAAGAAAAGAAAGAAATATATATTAAACGATCACGTTGTTGTTAGCTGCTACTGAGTGGATTCCAACTCATGGTGATTCCACGTGTGCAGAGTAAAACTGCTCCACAAGGCTTTCAAGGCTGTGTGACCTTTTGGAAGCAGACTGCCAGGTCTGTCTTCCGGAGTGCCTCTGGGTGGATTCAAACCACCAACCTTTCAGATAGCAGTAAAGTGCTTAACCATTTGCAGACCTGGGGACTCCTAAATGATCACAGTAGTTCGATAAAGTCAGACATCTGGTAAGTTGAGGTCAAGTGAAAAATAGATTAAAAAACAAAACAAGAACACTCACATCCCCAGATTTTCATAAAGCCACTAGTGGGTCAAAAAATATGAGCAAGATAATATTCTGCCATGTAAACTTAGTGTTAATATTCCATAACTTACATTGTACTACTACTCAAGCTCAACTTTGTAGTAAAGTTATTAAAACAGTTTAGGAAACTGTTTTATATCACACAGTAAACAACTTTTAAAGTATTTCTAAAGATATTTCAATGACAAGGAAAAATGTTCATGTTATACTACTACATGAAAAACTCATAAAACTGCATCAAGTATTCTATAACATATGTGAACACAAAAAACTCACTGCCATCGAGTTGATTCTGACTCAGAGACACCCACTGGGTTTTCAAGGGGGTAAATCTTTACAGAAATAGATAGCCCCATCTTACTTCGACAGAGTGGCTGGTAGGTTTGAACCACCAACTTTCTGGTTAGCAATCAAATGCCTTAGGCACTGTGCCACTAGAGCTCCTTTGTGAACACAAAAGTATATCAAAATTTTAAAAAAGGTTATCTCTGGATTGTGGGGTTATGGAGGACTTTCACCCCCCTCTCTATTTCACTAATATTCAAGTTTTTTACAATAAGCATGCCTTACTTTCATAATCAGAAAAAAGCAAATCCCAGATACACACAGTTATATATTTATTTCCCTATATATAAAGGCATTTATTAATCATCATCAACCGAGAGAGACCACATTTTTAACAGTTGGGTCAAGTCTAGTTTGGAAGTTGGTGGATGGGAACAGAAATGGCACTATCCCAATCACTGGTGAGTTTTTCCTACAAACCTCCTCCCAAATACACCAGTTTTTACTTATCCCATTTCATCTGTTCCAAAATAAATTCAGAATTTATAGTCTGAAAAATGTTCCTCAGGTGATAATCCCGTTCCCATCCTAACTCCTTAGAGAATCACTGATCTAAATAAAAAGTGTTCACGGGATTTTCCAGGATACCCATATGAACTAGTTTCAATATAAAGAATCAGTCAGAGGACTATGATAACCCAGAATAGTATGGTAGCAGGATCACTATAGAGGTAAAGTGGTATGGTATGTCTTTTAACTTTTAGTTCTAAGTAAAAATTAACCCCCCAAAACATACTTAAGTATATAGTTTTACATTAACAACATAAAAATACTTTATTAAAATGTTCCAAATGCTCTTTGAAAATAGCACAGCAATGATAGGCAAAAAGTATGCTTACCTAAAATACAAAAGAAAATAATCAAGAATATGTTGTAGAAATACAATCAGCATTCTAAAATGAGATCATGTGCTGCTAATTTTTCCCCCTAATGTAGAGAAATTCTGGCCAAATCTTAACTTGTAATTTCATTTGAGACTTAAAAAACAAACAAAAAACCCTAACTCTAGATATTTATTCTATTAGATAGCTCTACAAAATACCATCATTTGAATTTGAGTTAAATTTGGTTAGCATTTAACACCACTGAAAATCAAGGCACTAAAACAACTGTCTTATTTGAAGACTATAAACAATTATTCACTAGAAAAATTAAGTATGCTTTGGATGTATCTTTGAAAGAGTGTAAATGGGGGGAGAGGGAGTGGCAGCAGGAGAGGTCTGGAGAACTTAAGAATCTCAAGGAGCTCAATATCAAACTAAATACGCTTGCCGAGAAATTAAGAACTAATGAACTCTTCACAAATGGGAACGTGCTGAACATACGAACACAAAGGAGTCTGGAAAAAGGCCAAGAATCACTTGTTTAGACTGAGAGCTCTTTGAGTGAAATTGTATCTTATCTTTAGATTCCTGATGCCTGGCACAGAGGTCAATAAATACTTGTTAACTTGAAAATGGAAAATGTGCCTGGACTAGAATTATTACCAAAAAAAGACTGTCCAAAAAGAGAGCAGAACTTTAATTTATACATACAAAAACAAATGAAATCACTTAGGCTACTTTTCCCACTATTTTTTTTTTTCCATCAGTAACTTAAGGTTCCAGTTCAAACATTTAAAAATCCATAGATATGCTTTTTTTATGCCTTAAAGTATATAAATGTATACAAATATTTAAAGTAAATAAACATGAAGAAGTTGATATACAAACATCAGATTGTAAAAATATTTAAGTCTACAAGCAAAGTTTAAAAGTTAAATGGTGGTAGGTCTAAACTTCCCCAAAGATTAAGAATATTAAAATTCCAAAAAACCTACTTTTCCCTCCCAGAACAATGCACAATTACAAACATTATACACTTTTTTTTCAAAACAAGTTTCTCACAGTTAAAGATCCAGCAAGATGTTCACAAATAAGTCCACAAAGTCTGAAGTAGTCAACACTGACTGCAGGCACTAGGGGGCCTCCCAGGGAAAACTTCATAGTAAAGGAAAAGGTAAAGAAGAGTTCCTGGTAAAACTTTGCTTCCTATTCAGCCTTAGACTGTTGGAAGGTTTTCACATCTGGAGTGAATAACTGTATTTAGTTACACAACGGGTACACACAGAACTGATGTTTTAGATACTGACATATAGTTGGAAAAAAAGGAACTAATATCTTCTTTGGCGAGTTTCCAAAAAAGTACGTACTGCTACAGTGTAGTGATTTTAAATCATTATCTCCAGAAAATATAAAAGCAAATAGTAGTTTATATATATACAATTCTTTGACTGTACATGATTTTAAATCATTATCTCCAGAAAATATGAAAGCAAATAGCAGTCAATACATATACAATTCTTTGACTGTACCTGACGAAGAAGACTCTAAATTTTAAAAAGGCTTACTTTTTTCCTCTTTGACACACTCACACAGCAATTAGTGATGACGCAAACTTTAGGGAACAGAGACTCATTGGCAAAAGACTGCAATTAATTTCGAAAATTTTCCTGCAATAAATCAGTATGTTCAACTCCCTCTCCAGTTCTTCCCTATTCCCCAGCCGCCACCTCCGCCCCCAATTCTCCCACCAACATAAAACTATGCAATAAAAACTGTCAGGGCCCAGAAACTTAAAATACCGAGGCGACTTGTAAATTACCTTTCAAACACACCAGAAGCTTTACAACAGACCTTAACTAACTTTGTTCAAAATTAAATTCCACTTAAACCTGTTAAATTCTCAAACCCAAACACCAATCCCTTCAGCAAACATATCTTCTTTTCGGATTTTTTGCCTGAATCTTCAATCCGATCAAAGAGTTTTATCTATTTTAAAAAAACTAAATAATGTAGGTATTCAGTTTCCGTTAATTTTACCTTCTCCTTAAAAAGAGTTCACTCTATAATATCATATGACAATACTGAACGGCAGATTAAACAATCATATTAAAGAGGTTTTCATGAAATTCACATCAGGAACAACAATTTGAGGCAGCAAAGGCCAATGTCCAAAGCGAACAGGGAATACACACTCCACGTACACGCATCCTTGCACCCTCCTTGGAAAGGGTCACCTGAGACGAACACAACAGCGAGGAGAACCCAGCACCCCCTTCTTAAATGCGATCTCCCCACAGACAGGCTCTTCATAACCCCAGACCAGCACGCCTCGGTCCCGAATAAAATAATCCCCTAAGCGTGACCCAGTGACCCGCAGGGCACAGCTTCCCTCCAGCCCGACTTCTCGGAGGCCGCTCCCCGAACCAACAAGCCTCCTTGCCCCCTCCTCCGCTCGTTCGCACCGTTTTCCTTCGGAGACGCTTCTCACAGAGTGGAAAAAAAGGGTCCCCTCCGGATTCGGCAGTAGAAGGGGAACCGTGGAGATGAGAAGGGTTGCCCCCTCCCTCCATCCCCGACTGGCCTGGGTTCCGCACTCACCCTCCAGCAATCGGGTGATGAGACTGTCCACGTTCAGCTCCCCGTCCGCCATTTTGTCGGCACCAGACTCTGCTTCCCGGCAGCGGGAACAAGGGCTTCTCGGCGGCGGAGGCTGCGGCGACGGCTCGGCGTTCTCTCACCTAAAAGTCACGCGGCGTTTCGACCCCCGTTCCAGCTCCCCCCTTTCCCGGGCCCTCCCCCCACCCCCTCCCCACGAAGCAGTGAGAGCGCGCGCACACTCCCAGGTTCACGAAATAAATAAATAAATAGACGGGGCCCCACAAACCGGGCCGAGTCAGACCCAGGCCAGCACCTCCTCCTCGGCACCGCCCAACTCCGCAAAGCTCACCAGCGCCGCCACGGCCCCACCCGCAGCGCCAAACCCGCCACCGCGCCACGCAGCTCTCCGCGCAGGCGCTGCGCGGCGCGGCGCGGCGCGCACTCCTTCGCGGCCCCCCCACGCCCCGCCTCTTCGGCCTCTGCGCAATCGCACTGCTCCTAATTCGCCCACGGCCGCCGTCACCGCCGCCTTAGCGCAGGTGCGTCGCCCGTTCCCTCCACTTCCACTGCGCCGAATCACCGCGACTGCGCAAACGCTTCGGAAGGGCTGGGCTTTTGCTACGCCGAGGAAGCTCCCATTACGCAGGGCGCGCGTAGGGGTGTTGCCGTTCGCCTGGTCCTTCCCGCCCCTACGGTTTTTCGTGGCTCACGCAGACGCTGTGGTTGTGTCCTGCCAGCATTTCTCTTCGTTGCTTGGCTTCATTCCCCGGTTTTGAAGCAATTTCTCGTGTGTCCGTTAACCAGGAAGCGTTGAATGCACTTACCCATGTTTGAAACCCTGCACTTTGCGCGTGTGGGAAGCAGGGAGGTGTTCCTCTACTGGAAAAGTTTAACATTGTAAACAAGGGGTTTTGGTACACCACTGTTTCGCAAGGCTAGGTTCCAAAGGGCCCCTAGATGAAGTAAATGTTAAAGTGGGTATTGGAAGGATCAACAGTAAGAATGTTTTAAATGAATATCGCTTTTACATCTCCATCACTATGTGGATACTATTTTTCCACAATGCTTTTTTTGTTCACACTTCAATTAATTTTTTTAATCACCTTGCATCGTAAATGATACACATTTATCTCCCATACTCGACAGTAAGCTCCTAGAAAGTAAAAACTTAACATCTTTACGTCTGACACATAGGAAAAAGGGAGAGGAGAAATACGGAGGCTTAGAAATACTGGCTATCTAGTTGTTTCCACCACATCAGACTGCCTCTGGAAAGGCAGGACGAAGAGTAGCCAGCCACGTAACTGATCTAGGCAAGCCAGAGTTCTTGGCCTGTTCTAAGAAATGGCCAGACCAAAGGCTCATTTCTCGGGTGTTTTTTCCAAATTTCAGACAGGTGCTGCTCTAAGCACAAGGCAATGCTTTTCCCACACACACATCACTAATAATAACTAACACGTATTGAGATCGCTGTGTGCTTGTTATTGTTTTAAGCGTTGTACACATTTAATTCTTACAACCATATACTTCCTTGGGTTTCCGAAGAAGTATCATTCACTACGGAAGTATATTGCCCTCTCTTTCTTCTGAGGAGTGGCTGGTGGGTTTGAACCGCCAGCCATCTGGTTAGCAGTCAAATGCCTTAGGCACTACACCACCAGAGC
>NW_006921641.1:9989995-9990678 GCF_000298275.1 Orycteropus afer afer
TCTGGTTAGCAGTCAAGTGCTTTAGCCACTATGCTACCAGAGCTCCCCCGTATAAGGTACGCGGGTAATATTATCTTCACTTTTAGATGGGATTATTGAAGGCCAGAATGGTTAAATACCTAGTCCCAGATCGTGCCAAGTAACTAAATGGCAGCACTGAGATTCAAATCCATGCATCTAGAGCCAGCACTTGCAGTTTTGTTGTGATGTGTGTTTGTATGAGCTAAGCTGCTTAAACATGCTTGTGCTGTGTTATAAGCTTAGATAGTAGAAACCACCTGTTTTAGAAAAAAGCGTTGTCCAACTAAGTATTTTATAATGATCCAGATGACTTACAGAGCTGGCATTTCCTAATGCCCACTCCCCACAACCCCCAGCTTTCTTTTCTTTCATTGCAAGACATAGCTTGTACGTGACAGTGTTAGGATAACAGGTAGCAAGCAGGTAGTGGTAGTCCTGTCTGGAGTAGTTTTCAGACTGCCACCAGTTTAGCTTGCAGCAGATGGAAATGAGGAAATGGCTCCTCTCACTCTATCTTGTCTTATTTATTCATTTATACCCTGCTTTATTCCAGAAGGATTTAATATAGCTTATATGCAGTGGGGGGAGCTCTGGTAGCATAGTGCCTAAGGCACTTGACTGCTAACCAGAAGGCTGGCGGTTCAAACCCACCAGCCACTCCT
>NW_006921641.1:9990778-9996125 GCF_000298275.1 Orycteropus afer afer
CCTACTTCTGTAGTGATACTGCCTCGGAAACCCAAGGAGGGGTCGCTATGAGTTGGGGCCGACTCGACGGCACATAACAACAACAACAGCAACAACATATGCAGTGGGATAGATTAAAAATAAGTACGGAGAAAATAAGGAGCTCTGGTTAATGTTTGGGTGCTAACCAGAAGGTCCATGGTTCAAACCCACCAGTCACTCATGGGGAGAAAGATGCGGCAGTCTGCTCTTGTAGGTATTTACAGCCTTGGAAATAGGTTGCTATGAGTCAGAATTAACTCCACAGCAGTGGGCTTGGTTTGTATACAGAGAAAAATGAGACAAAAGCAAACCAGGAGTGGCAGTTTTGTATACAAAATACATCGTATAAAGTCCAATTGGTTTGGTAGAGGGAACTCTGGTAGCATAACGCCTAAGGCATTTGACTGCTAACCAGAAGGCTGGTGGTTCAAACCCACCAGCCACTCCTCGGAAGGAAGATTGGGCAATCTACTTCCATAGTGATACAGCCTCAGAAACCCAAGGAGGGATTGCTATGAGTTGGATCCGAATGATGGCAGTGAGTTTGGATTTTTGTTGTTGTTGTTGTTTGTTTGTTTGCTAGAAAGGCCACAGATAATGACTCTAAGCTCTGTAGCAACCAAAGAAAAGATCAATTGCAAATGGATAAGTGTTTTGGCTGAAAATGGAACTTGGACTTGAATATGCTTGTGGAGTTGGGTGCCATTTTCCTGAATCTTCCATGAGCCTCTGTAAGAGTAATAGAATGCTTGGGAACACTTACACAGGTGTCTGCTTGTTCTCCAATTTTCATATTCCCTGCCATCAAGTCAGATCCGACTCATAGAGTGCCCCCCCCCACCGCCTTGGATTTCCGAGGCAGTATCACTACAGAAGTAGATTGCCCAACCTTCCTTCTGAGGAGTGGCTGGTTGGTTTGAACTGCCAGCCTTCTGGTTAGTAGTTAAATGCCTCAGGCACTATGCCACCAGAGCTCCTCCAATTTTCGTGGGGCCCTTGAATTTTCTGAAGAGAAACTTTGAACCCTATCTACAATTATGGTTCACATATATGCAGACACGTATAAAAGATACGGGGAAGCTGAATTGCTCAGAGAGTAAGTGAGATTCTGAGAGAAAATCATGGGGAGTGGTGCAGAAGAGAAGCCAGTCTCAGCACAGAGTTCTGGGGGTCAGAAGGTGTTGGAGACTGGTTCTGAGTACTGCCTGCAAATGTCTCCTTATCTAACACCTCCAGGTATCCCTGTGCCTTGAAATCTTGAGAAAGAAAAGAACTATTATAAAAATGAAAGAGCTGTATCACTAGTGGCCCAACCAACTTTTCTGTGGGATCTCCCTCCCAAAGAACTATGTAAGAGTTTAGAATCCTTCAGATTTTTAAGGTAAACTGGTACATGTTCTGTATGCTACTTAATACCTCAGCAGGGTGAAGCAAATCATAGGAATATTAACATCAAGTAAGGTAAAATTACAATTAATCTCAAATCAGTTTGAGTTATATTTGTCACTATAGCATATATTTTTTCTTTTTTTTTTTCCCCCAGAATGAAATATGTTTGTTGAAGGAAATTCACAAAGTGGGAGAAAAAAAAATCACCTATAATCTCACTAGCTGAAAATGACCATTTTCCAGTCCTATTTCTGAATATACATATTTCTGTTGGCATAGTGGATAAGACATTTGACTGCTAACTGGAAAGTCAGCAGTTCAAACCCACCAGCCACTTCTCAGAAGGAAGATGAGGCAATCTACTTCCATAAAGATATAGAACCTTGGAAACCTAATGGGGGTTACCATGAGTCAGAATTGACTCGATGGTAGTGAGTATATCATATGCATGGATATATCATATACATCTATCTATCTTCCAAATTCTTTGTTCAGTGACTTCATATTGATTACTTGAAATTTGCCACACTGGCATTATTTACACCACTGAAATCAGTAAATCATAGCTTTTTCCTCTAGAGAGCCAAATGTTAAAACATTTACCAACACATCCCTGGGTGCAGGAAGATATTTGAATCACACATGTCAATATCTTTGGGTAGTTACAGAAATGTTTGTGGAAGGAATCTCCTGATCATTACTTGGTCTTTTTGATAGTCAGGGGCCTGGAGCATCATGATTTAGGATCTTATTAAAAGTGTGATCTTATTTGTACTTACTATCAGGTAATGCCTGGGACATGCTGGTGCCCATTAGATAAAAGCAGATCAGTGCTGAAAGGAAACCAACCATCACAGTACTGAGACCAGAGAGATGTCCCTATGGAAGGGCCAAAAAAAAAAAAAAAAAAAAGCATTATGGAACACAGTGAACAGCAGCCTTGCAACTTCTTGTAGTAAAGACAGCAAAGACTTTTCATAGGGGTGTGTTTCTTATAATGCTTCTCAATGTCAGTTAATATAGTGCGGGAGTGAGTAGGGTTAGGTGGCAAAATGCAGAGGTTGTGATATACAGATTTTTGCTGCACTGCCTTAATCCAAGATAGTTGGAATGTCCTTTCATAACTATGATTCCTCTCAATAAAGTCTTTAATAAGTCTTAAGTGGCAATAAGTTCTTTTCACTGCTTGCACCTGGAGGGCAGCCATTCTAGATAACAAATGTCATAGGCTTTTGTAGTCAGCTCATGTAAAACCAAAACCAAACCAAACTCATTGCCATGGAGTCAATTCTGATTCATAATGACCCCCATAGGGTTTCCAAGGCTGCAAATCTTTACAGAAGCAAACTGCTTCATCTTTCTTCCATGGAGCAGCTGGTGAGTTTGAACCACCAACCTTTTGGTTAGCAGCCAAATACCTTAACCACTGTACCACCAGAGCTCCTAGCTCAACTAAAGAAAGTTGGAAACACAGGCAGGGCCACATACATCAGCAGAAGGTCTCCTTCTCAATACAGAGGCAGGCTGGGGGAGTATAACTGGGCAGAGCCAAGATTTTTCCTACAGATTTAGTTCTGGCTTCATTTCAGTGCATAGATAAGAGTAATCAAAGTCCCAAATTCTCAGCTAAGCCATAAGGAATGCCTTCAGTTATATTAAAAAAAAAAAAAAAAAAAACCAAAAAAAAACCAAACAAACAACCCCCCTCATCAAGTTTATTCCAACTCACAGCAAACCCCGATGGGTTTCCAAGGCTGTAAAAATCTTTACAGAAGTAGATTGCTCCATCTTCCTCCCACAGGGCAGCTGGTGGGTTTGAATAGCAGACTTTCTGGTTAGCAGCCAAATGCCTTACCCACTATGCCACCAGAGCTCCTCTCAGTCATAATAGCCTGAACAATTATAAGTCAAGTATAATCAGATGCCTTTTCCCCTGTCCTTGATGGATAGACTCACTCCCACCCCCATGACACATGCACAAATTCCCAGTGCTAACTCTCTGGTATCCTCCATAATTACAAAACTGATTACAAAATAGATGCCTAGGTAATGGAAGGAGTTAACATGCTACAGAGAACTGTTAATGGTGTGTCCATTGAAATTGAATGGACAGCTACCACAAATGATGATTATTTAATTTCTGAAGAGTTCTTCTTCTTCCTTTTTTTTTTTTTTTTTGTAATTAGATGACAGAGCCAGTTTTCTATTTAGGTCAGTCATAGTGTGTTAGAATAAAACCATGTCATCTACATAAAGGAGAATGTTTCTCTTTGAATGCTCCCCCATCCTGCTCATTCAAACAAGATTTCAGGAAATAACTAAATGGGTTTGTTGATGACAAAAAATATACAAAATGTGAAAACTTGCTTCAAATAAAACCATTTAAATGTTTCTAATGATGATACAATATGTCCAAAGTGTATATGATTTACCTTTCTCCTGCTAGAAGCTTTAATTCTGAATGGTTTCATAAGTCTATGTTTTGATTGCTTTTTTTTTTTTTTTAATTTTTATTGTGAGTTGAGTGAAAGTTTACAGAGCAAATTCATCTTCCATATAGCAGTTCACGTACACTTTGTCTCATGACATTGACTACAATTTCCCACAATGCAATAGCTCCCCTCCTACTTCCTCTCTATAGTTACCTCTTCCCTGTGTCCTTCTCTCCCATGCACTCCGGTCCCCTGAGCTGTCTCCCTGTGCATACACAGCCCTTCTCTTCTCCCATGATTGTTCTCTCCAAGTAGTATATCTACCTAATGTAAATCTTCAGCTCATATATCTGTCTTTTGTTTGGGTGGAAGCCATAGGAGTGGGTTCAATTCCAGACCTGAAGGGCAGCTAGGGGCCATAGTCTCAGTGGTTCCATTAGGCTCTATTAGACCAGCAAACCTGGTCCCCACATTTTTTTTTTTATGATTTTGAGTTTTGTTCCACATTGTTCTCCCACTCTATCTAGGATCTCCTACATAGATCCCCCTCCAAGTGATTGACAGTGGTAGCCAGGCACCATCTAGTTCTTCTGGTCTCATAGTCATATAGGTTGAGGATTGCATGGTGTACCAGTCACTTGGACTAATTGTTTCCATGTGTCTTTGGTTTTCTTCATTCTTCTTTGCTCTGGACGAGGAGAGACCCATCATTGTGTCTAGATGGCTGCTTGCAAGCTTTTAAGATCCCAGTTGCTACTTGCCAAAGTAGGACATAGAACAACGTTTTTGTGTAGTATGTTATGCCAATGGAGCTTGATATCCCCTGCGACCATGGTCCCAAGCCCACAGGTCCAACTATTTGCACCCTCTAGATAGCGGGCTGTGGCAAAGAAGTGACTACAACCTTATCCCTTTACAAATACACTTGTAGAAACTTTGTCTGCCAATCCTATACATAGCCATGGGCACAATCCCCCCTGCATAGACATACCTAATAGTTCAGCCTGTCTACCCATCTATCCACCCGTAGATCAATGTTTACCATCACTGACAACGTAGTACTGTATGTGCAAAAGGGTTCATGTTTGTTGTCTGTAACTCCCATGCACCTTTGTATGTCTTCCTCTTCCTCAGTATCTCTGTGTTGATTACTCACATTTGGTACATTGCCATTCTTTTCACCCAAATCAATACTTGTCTCTACCTATCTAACAGTGTTCCCTCTCCTCTTCTCCCACCCCTGGTAACCAACCAAGGAAATTTCCTTCTATATATAAATCTTTCATTGACTTTTTACAGTAACGGACTAATACAATATTTGTCCTTCCGTGATTGACTTATTTCACTCAACATAATGTCCAGAGGGACCGTGTCTCCGGGAGCAAGGTAAGCACGGCGGGCTGGTGCTTACTCACTGATCTGCACTGAACACTTTCCCTTGTTACCCTCCTGAGAGGGACCGGGTCTCCGGGAGCAAGGTAAGCACGGGCATAGCACAGAGTAGC
>NW_006921641.1:10000615-10003308 GCF_000298275.1 Orycteropus afer afer
TTATTCTGTAGGGTTGCATAGTATTCCATTGTGTGTATGTGCCATAGTTTGGTTATCCATTCTTCTGTTAAGGGGCACCTAGGTTGTCTCCATCTTTTGGCTATTGTAAATAGTGCTGCAATGAACATGGGTGTGCATGTATCTGCTCTTATCCTGGCTCTCACTTCTTTAGGATATATACCTAGTAATGGAATTGCTGGGTCAAATGGTATTTCTAATTCCAGCTTTTTAAGGAATCGCCATACTACTTTCCACAGGGGTTGTATCATTTGACAGGCCCACCAGCAGTGTATGAGAGTCCCAATCTCTCCACATCCTCGCCAGTATTTGTAATTTTCTGTTTTGTTGAACTTTGCTACTAGTGTTGGGGCAAGATGGTATCTTGTTGTTTTGATTTGCATCTCTCTAATGACTAATGATCATGAGTGTTTCATGTGTTTGTTGACTGCCTGAATATCCTCTTTGGTGAAGTGTCTAGTCATCTCTTTTGCCCATTTTTAAATTGGATTATTTGTCCTTTTTCTTGTTGAGGTGTTGGAGTTTTCTATAAATTTTAGTGATAAGTCCCTTTTCAGGTATGTCATTGCCAAATATTTTTTGTCAGTCTGTGGGTTCTTTTTACTCTTTTGGAGAAGTCTTTGGTAGCACATAAAAATTTAATTTTTAGGTGGTCCCATTCATCTAGTTTCTCTTCTGCTGTTTGTGCATTTTGGGTTATGCTTGAGTCTATTTATGCCATGTATTATTGTTGTTGCTATTGTCAGAGATATCATTGCTGAATATTTTTTCTCAATATACAGGTTCTCTTTCTACTCTTTTGGAGAAGTCTTTGGTAGCACATAAAAATTTAATTTTTAGAAAGTCCCATTCATCTAGTTTCTCTTCTGCTGTTTGTGCATTTTGGGTTATATTTGATAGTCTATTTATGCCATGTATTGTTGTTGTTGTTATGTGCCATCAAATTGGACCTGACTCATAGCGACCCCTCCTTGGGTTTCTGAGGTGGTGTCACTACAGAAGTAGATTGCCCAACCTTCCTTTTGAGGAGTGGCTGGTGGGTTAGGGTCCCTAAATTTGTCCCTAGTTTTTCCTTGAGTAACTTTATAGTTTTAGGTTTCACATTTAAATCTTTGATCCATCTGGAGTTAGTTTTTGTGTATGATGTGAGGTACAGATCTTGTTTCATTTTTCTGAAAATGTATATCCACTTTTGCCTTCTGGGTTCTCAATTCTATTCCACTGCTCTATGTGTCTGTCATTGTACCAATATCAGGTAGTTTTGACTACTGTGGTTTTGAGATCCAGGAGTGTGAGACCTTCTACTTTGTTCTTCTTCTTCAATAGTGCTTTACTTATCCAAGGTCTCTTTCCTTTCCATATAAAGTTAGTGATTGTTTTTTTCCATATCCTTAAAGAATGTTGATGAGATCTGGATTGGGATTGCATTGAATGTATAGATTGCTTTGGGTAGAATTGACATTTTCACTGTGTTCAATCTTCCTATCCACGAGCATGGTGTGTTCTTCCATTTATGTAGATCTCTTATAGTTTCTCGAAGTAGTCTTTTATAGTTTGATTTGTATAGGTCTTTTGTGTCCCTGGTAAGATTTATTTCCAAGTATTTTATATTTTTTGGTAGCTGTTGTAAATGACATTGATTTCATTATTTCTTTTTTAGCAATCTCTTTTCTGGTGTCGAGGTATCCAACTGATTTTTGTATGTTGATCTTATATCCTGCCACTATGCTAAATCTCTCAATTAGTTCCAGTAGTTTTTTTGCTGAGTCTCTTGAGTTTTCTAGGTGTAGGATCATATTATCAGCAAATAGGGATAGTTTTACTTCTTTCTTACCAATCTGGATGTTTTTGATTTCCTTTTCTTAACTTATTGCCCTGGCTAGGACTTCCAATACAGTGTTGAATAGAAGTGGTGATAGAAGGCATCCTTGTCTGGTTCCTGTTGGCAAGAAGAATGGTTTCAGTAGCTCTCTGTTGAGAATAGTGTTGGTTGTTGGTTTTGCATAGATGCCCTTTATTATATTGAGAAATGTTCCTTCTATTCCTATTTTTCTGAAAATTTTTATCAGGAATGGGTGTTGGATTTTATCAAATGCCTTTTCTGCATGTTTTTATTGCTTTTGGTAAAAAAACAAACAGCATTAGTTAGTGTTCTATTGTAGTTATAAAAGGAGTAACTACCCTCAAAGACCAAATTAAAATTAACAGTGTGTATCTCCTTAAACTTGTTAGGTGCCATCAAGTTGGCTCCAACTCATAGCAATGGGCTCAAGTATAGCAAGGATTGTGAGGCTGGCACAGGACTGGGCAGTATTTCGTTCTGTTGCACATAGGGTCACTATGAGTCAGAGCCATATTGATGGCACCTAACAACAACAACATCTCCTTAAACTAAAAACCAAATGTATCTGTGAACTGCAAACTATACTCATCAGGATTACATCTAACACCTATAGGTCCTTTTATGTTGAAAGTATTGGGTAAATAGAATATTTCTGAATTATTATTTAGATCTTGATTTAAATGAAATCCAGTCTATTATAAATCTTAATTGAAATGCCCTAGTGGTACTTGTAGGAACTCTGGTAGCATAGTGGCTAAGGCACTTGACTGCTAACCAGAAAGCTGGCAGTTCAAACCCACCAGCCACTCCTCGGAAGGAAGGTTGGGCAATC
>NW_006921641.1:10003703-10011494 GCF_000298275.1 Orycteropus afer afer
GACTTTCTGAAGGAGCTCTGGTGGTGTAGTGCCTAAGACATTTGACTGCTAACCAGAAGGTTGGCGGTTCAAACCCACCAGCCACTCCTCAGAAGGCAGGCTGGACAACCTACTTCTGTAGATATTTACTGCCTTGGAAACCCAAAGGGGTCGCTATGAGTCAGAATCAACTTGATGGCAGTGAGTTTGTTTTGTTTGTTTGAATGACTTTCTGGAAAAATGACCTCAAAATGGTTTGGGTAATGGGAACAGCTTTGGCTGGAGGTAGGAAACCAATGTGGTAGAATAAACTCAGAGGAATCACTCTTTCTGAACCTTATTGATTAATACATGATTTCCACATTTTCTTCTAGCTCTAATGAGTCTTCTTTTCTAAGGCACACACACGAAGCTAAAAATGCAACATAATATTGTACAGGCTGTCCTCAACTTAGGAACTGGATCAATTCCAAAAGGTCAATTGTCTGGAACACAGAATATGTTTTTCCACAGAGACCTTGGTACAAATAATGGTTACATTCCCAGTTCAGTCTGCAAAATCAATTTAATCCTTAATGTAACTCTAGAAGGGTATCCATGGTAATATGAACTCTAACCACCAGTTATCACAAAATTTGTGGGGAAAATCCATTGAGAATTCTAATTTGGCATGGTAGAAAACATCTATCAATGTTTTCCACTACCATGAACAACAAGCATGAAGACAATTCTATTCCAATTCACAGCCAAAGTGGCCCCTATATGGGAGACAAAGGCTTGACTCGTAGTTTGCAGAGGGCGAGAGGCTCTGATACCTGGGTGGTGGTGTTTTCCATAATTGGGGATGAGAGAAGATGGGGGTAGGGTTGGGTTGGGGGCATGGGCTAAGGACAGCTAATGATGTCTGGGGATTTGGTTGCCAGGATGGAGATGAAATGTAAAGAAAAAAGGAAAAAAGAGAGGGAGAACATTGTCCTAGGAACTTTTATGTTTTTCAGAAGATAGAATTACTTTTAATCTCACTATGCAAATGAGGAAGTCACAGTCTAGGAAGTTTAAATTTCACTGATGTAATAGCAAAACTAGGAGTTGAGTCTGGAACTTCAATTGGTGCTCTTGCAGATTTTTACTTGGAAGACATTGCACAGTGCAAGAAGCTACTCCTTCCTTCCCCTCTCCTTCCTGCATAGGAATCCCCTGGAGCTCTGCATCCCCATGCCCTTCTGCATCCCTGTTTTCATTTCCTGCTTTTCTAAGGCAGCCTGGTTAGCAGTTAGCACAACACTTTCCTATTTTGCTCCAACGTGTTTGTAGGATGTCACCAGGTCAAAGAACAACTTCCTAATTGCTAAAAAGAGGTTACGTCAGTCCCTTGTATTCCAGTCCAGATTTGAAAAAAATCACCCAGAAAATGTGACTGAGTAACCCCACACTCAATCAACACTTGGGTACATCTGGGGTGCTCCCATTAAGACAGAACCTAGGCTGATTGGGAAAGCCAATGTCCTGATGTCCATTCAGATGATGGGCATTACTCCTTTGGCAGAAAGAAGGCTTCTGGTTGGAGGTTCCTAAACGTTGGGAAATTTTACTGGCATTGTCATATTTAATCCCACTGAAAATCCTGTTTTTTTTTTTTTAATATATAGATGTGGAAATGAAGGCTTAGAAATTTTAAGTGACTTGCCTCTAGTCAGCAGGTCAGTCTGATTTGAAAGCCCTGGCTGGAATAATTCTGGTAGCGTGACTTAGAGGTTAGAGCTAGTTGGGTGGACCAGCTGTGGTTCACTGTTGAGACAGGAAGTCAGAAAAAGTGAGTGGAGGGCTGGGGTGGGCAGTGGATGTAATCTCTTTTGCGTGCAAGGATGGTTAGCTCATAGCAGGATGGAAAGGAAGAATGAGTGTGAATTTTGCTCTGGGGCAGAGTCTTCAAGTTGAGGGAGAAGGAGTGATCCTTCCCTACAGTCAGAAGAAAGGTGGGGAATACCTGCCTGGTACATCAGAGAGGGCACCGTGGCCAGACACACATGCCCACATGTGTCCACATTCTTATGTCAGGCCTATATGACTAGTGCTCAGGGATATGTTTCAGTTCTTATGCTTATTAGACTTCCAAAGATGGAGCCAGCAATGAGGTCAGGTAAGGCTTTTATAGCCCTGATGCAACTAAGCTATTTGAACTGGGTTGTGAAATACTTATTTTCTTTTTTAAATTTTATTTTGTTGTTGCTGTTATTGCGGGAGCTCTGGTGGCATAGTGCCTAAGGCATTTGACTGCTAACCAGAAGGCTGGTGATTCAAACCCACCAGCCACTCCTTGGAAGGAAGGTTGGGCAATCTACTTCTGTAGTGATAGCATTTCAGAAATCCAAGGAGGGGTCACTATGAGTCAGATCCAACTTGATGGCAGTGTGTTTGGTTTTCTGGTTTTGAGAATACAGCAAAACATAAACCAATTCAACTGTTTCTACATGTACAATTCAGTGACACTGATAACGTTCTTCAAGTTATGCAACTATTGTCACTCTCATTTTCTGAATTATTCCTCCCCCATTGACATAAACTCACTGGCCCCTGAGGATCCTATCTAATCTGTCTAGTTGATGTTGTCACTTTGATCCCATATAGATCTTAAAAGAGTATAATGCTCAAGCAGACATTTTTTACTAATTAAGCTAAACTATTATTTGTTTTTCAGAAGACTTCAGGGGATATTTTTGGTTTAAGGTTTAAAGATTACCTCAGAACAATAGTGTCAGAGGTTCATCCATCCTCCATGGATCCAGAAAGTCAAAGTCCATGAGACTTTGAAATTCTGTTCTGTGTTTTCCCTCTTTTGATCAGAATCCTTGTATAGTTTTTGGCAAAATATTCAGAAATAGTAGCTGAGCATCATCTAGTTCTTCTGGTCTTTCCCTTGCCCCATCCCTGGTAATCAATAAAGAAAATTTCCTTCCATGTGTAAACTTTTCCTTGACTTTTTACAGTTGTGGACTTATACAATATTTGTCCTACTCTGCCATATTTCACTCAGCATAATGTCTTCCAAGTTCATCCACATTAAGAAGTGCTTCACAGATTCTTCATTATTCTTTAGTGTTGTGTAGTATTCCACTGGGTATATGTTTATCCATTCATCTGTTGATATGAACTTAGGTTGTTCCCATCTCTTCGCTACTGTGACTAGTGCTGTGATGAACATGAGTGTGCATATATCAATTCATACCCCAGCTCTCACTTTTTTTTTAGGATATATACCTAGTAGCAGGATTGCTGGGTGAAATGGTATTTCTATTTCCAACTTTAAGGAAGTTCCATACTGTTTACCACAGTGGTTGTACCATTTTATAGCCCCACCATCAATGTATGTGAATTTCAATATCTCCACAACCTTGCTAGCATTTATTATTTTCTGTCTAACTGAACTTTGCTATTAGTGCTGGGTGACATGATATGTCATTGCTGTTTTGATTTGCATCTCTCTACTGGCTAATGATTGAGAGAATTTCTTCATGTTTGTTGGCTGCCTGAATGTCTTCTTTGGTGAAGTGTCTGTTCATGTCCTCTGCCCATTTTTGAATTGGATTATTTGTCTTTTGATGTTGAGGTGTTGATGTTTTCTATAAATTTTAGAGATAAGTCCCTTGTCAGATAGGTCATTGCCAAATATTTTTTCCCCAATCTGTAGGTTCTCTTTTTCCTCTTTTAGAAGAGCCTTTTGATGCAGATAATAATTTAATTTTTAGAAGGTCCTAGTCTTCTAGCTTATCCTCTTCTGCTTGTGAATTTTTTAAAAATAATTATGTTTGATAGTATATTTATGCCATAAATTTGGGCCTCTAAGTTTGCCCCTAAGTTTGTGTTGAAGTTTAAGACAATTTTAAAAAGTCCATGAGAGCCAAAATATAACCTTGATTATGTCCCTCCTGAATTTAGAGACCATCTAAAGAATAGATTTGATGCATTGAACACCAATGACTGAAAACCAGAGGAATTGTGGAAAGACATCAAGAACATCATTCATGAAGAAAGCAAAAGGTCATTAAAAAGACAGGAAATGAAGAAAAGACCAAACTGGATGTCAGAAGAGACTCTGAAACTTGCCCTTGAACAGAGAGTAGCTAAAGCAAATGGAAGAGATGACAAGATAAAAGAGCTGAACAGAAGATTTCAAAGAGCAGCTCAAGAAGATAAAGCTAATTATTATAATGAAATGTGCAAAGATCTGGAGTTAGAAAACCAAAAGGGAAGAACATACTGAGCATTTCTCAAGCTGAAAGAACTGAAGAAAAAATTTAAGCCTTGAGTTGCAATATTGAAAGATTCTATGGGCTAAACATTAAATGATGGCGGAAACATCAAAAGAAGATGAAAGGAATACACAAAGTCACTGTACCAAAAAGAATTGGTCGATGTTCATCCATTTCAGGAGGTGACATATGATCAAGAACCAATGGTATTGAAGGAAGAAGTCAAAGCTGCACTGAAGGAATTGGTGAAAAACAAGGCTCCAGGAATTGATGGAATACCCATTGAGATGTTTTAACAAACTGATGTTGCACTGGAGGCATTCACTTGCCTATACCAAGAGATTTGGAAGACAGCTATGTGGCCAACTGACAAGAAGAGATCCATATTTGTACCCATTCCAAAGAAAGGTGATCCCACAGAATGGGGAAATTATTAAATAATATCATTAATATCACTTGCAAGTAAAATCTTGCTGAAGATAATTAAAAAACAGTTGCAGCAGTATATTGAAGGGGAACTTCCAGAAATGCAAGTTGGACTCAGAAGAGGACTTGAAATGAGAGATGTTATATGGATCTTGGCTGAAAGTAAAGAATACCAGAAAGATGTTTACTTATGTTTTATTGACTATGCAAAAGCACTCAATTGTGTGGATCATAACAAATTATGGATAACATTGAGAAGAATGGGAATTCCCGAACACTTGATTGTACTCATGAGGAAGCTGTATGTAGGCCAGGAGGCTGTTGTTCAAACAAAGCAAGGGGATACTGCATAGTTTAAAATCAAGAAGGGAGTGTGTCAAGATTGTATCCTTTTACCATACTTGCTCAATTTGTATGCTGAGCAAATAATCCGAGAAGCTGAATTATATGAAGAACATGGCATCAGGATTAGAGGAAGGCTCATTAACAACGTGCAGTGTGCAGATGACACAACTTTGCTTGCTGAAAGTGAGGATGACTTGAGGCACTTACTGATGAAGATTGAAGACTATAGTCTGCAGTATGGATTACAATATGAAGAAAACAAAAACTCCTCACAACTGGACTAATAAATAGCATCATGATAAATGGAGGAAAAATTGAAGTTGTTAAGGATTTCATATTACTTGTTTCCACAATCAACACCAATGGAAGCATCAGTCAAGACATCAGTTGATGTTTTGCATTGGGCAAATCTCCTGCAAAAGACCTCTTTCAAGTGCTGAAGAGCAAAGATGTTTGCTTTAAGACTACAGTGCGCCTAAACCAGGCCATGGTATTTTCGGTCACCTCTTATGCATGTGAAAGCTGGAAAATGTATAAGGAAGACCGAAGAAGAATTGATGCTTTTTAGTTGTGGTTCTGGCAAAGAATACTGAGAGTACTATGGACTGTTAAAAGAAATAACAAATCTGTCCTGAAAGAAGTGCAGCCAGAATGCTCTTTGGAAGTGAGAATGGCCAACTTCATCTCACCTACTTTGGTCATGTTGTCAGAAGGAACCATTCCCTGGAGAAGGATATCATGCTTGGTGAAGTAGAGGGTCAATAAAAAAGGGGAAGGCCCTCAACAAGATGGATTGACACAGTGGCTGCAATGATGAGCTCAGGTATAGCAGAGATCATGAAGCTGGCACAGGACTGGGCAGTGTTTTGTTCTGCTGTATATAAGGTCGCTATGAGTTGGAGATGACTTGATGGAACCTAACAACAACAACAATTTTGCCCCATATTTTCTTTGATGAGCTATAGTTTTGCATTTTACATTGAGGTCTTTTATCCATCTTGAGTTTGTTTTTGTGTATGGTGTGAGGTACGGATCTTGTTTCATTTTTCTGTACATGGATACCCAGTTTGGCTAGCACCATTTGTTAAAGAGACTATCTCTTCCCCATTTCATGGATTTCAGCTCTTTGTCATAGATCAGCTGACCATAGATGGTGTGATAGCTGGAGTTGTAGGTCAACTTAGCTGGACTACAATTCTGAGTGGTTTAAGCAGTGGTGATGTGGTTATTCCCATGATGAGATCGGATGTATATGTTTGGAGCAGCCAATCTGTTGAAAGGGAATTTCCCCAGGGGTGTGACCTGCTTCCAATATGTATATGGACATCTTGGGAAAATGACACTCTTCGGTGGATCTGGATCCTGTTGTGCTGCCTACAACTGTCCATGAGTGAACAATCCACCATTCAGCCTGGTAATCCTGGATTTGTCATTCATCAGAGTCAACAGCTGGTATACTGCCTGCCAACCTTGAGCTCGTCAGTCCCTGCAGCTGTGTGAGTTGGGAAAAGCCTCCAGTTTGACGTTTGATCCAAGAACTTGGGACTTGCCAACTTCTATAAGTGTGTGTGCCATTTTCCTATGATAAATTTCTCTCTCTCTCTTTTTCTCTCTCTATAAGCTTTACTGTTTTTGCTTCTCTAGAGAACCCAGCCTAACACAGGTGGATAGATCTATTTTTGGGTTCTCAATTCTGTCCCACTAGTGTATGTGTATGAGAGCCCTGGTGGCATAGTGCCTAAGGCATTGGACTGCTAACCAGAAGGCTAGAGGTTCAAACCCACCAGCCACTCCTTGGAAGGAAGGTTGGGCAATCTACTTCCATAATGATACTGCCTCAGAAACCAAGGAGGGGTCACTATGAGTTGGATCTGACTCTATGGCAGTGAGTTGTTTTTGTTTTTGTTTTGTTTTTTGAATGTATATGTCTGTTGTTGTACCAGTATCAAGGTGTTTTGACCATTGTGGTTGATTAGTAGGTTTTAAGATCTGAGAGTGTGAGACCTTCTACTTTCTTCTTCAATAATGCGTTGCTTATCCAAGGTCTCTTTTCTTTCCATATAAAATTTGTGATTGAATTTTCCCTGTTCTTAAAGAATGCTGATGAATCTGGATTGGGATTCCATTGGGTATATAGATTGCTTTGGGTAGTATTGACATTTTTACAATGTTTAGTCTTCCTTGGCACAAACATGGTATGTTCTTCCATTCATATAGATCTCTTATAGTTTCTTGTGGTAGTGTTTTGTTGTTTTCTTTGTATAGGTCTTTTGTGTCCCTGGTAAGATTTAGTTCTAAGTATTTTATCTTTTTGTTAGCTATTGTAAATGGCATTGTTTTCCTTATTTCCTTTTTAGGGATATCTTTGTTGATATAGAGGCATCTAACTGATTTTTGTACATTGATCTTGTATTCTGTCACTATGCTCAATCTTTCAATTAGTTCCAGTAGTTTCCTTGCTGAGTCTCTGGGATTTTCTTTGTATAGGATCATATCATCTGCAAATAGAGATAATTTTACTTCTTCCTTACCAATTTGGGTACCTCTTATTTCCCTTTTTTGCCTTACTGCTCTTGCTAGGACTTCCAGTACAATGTTGAATAGAGATAGAAGATATCCTTGTCAGTTCCTGTTCACAAGGGAAATGCTTTCAGTCTCTCTTTGTTGAGAATATTGGTTTTGCATATGTGCCCATTATTGTTGTTGTTGTTGTTGTTATGTGCCGTCGAGTCGGACCCGACTCATAGCAACCCCTCCTTGGGTTTCCAAGGCAGTATCACTACGGAAGTAG